>NC_056746.1:910487613-910740113 GCF_019279795.1 Protopterus annectens | reverse complement strand
AGGAGGCAGAAGATGCTTCAAACGAGGGTTGTTAAAGTCACTAAAACTAGACTCGTATCCCAAGGGGGCAGTCTCTCTAATGAGTCTGAACAAAAAGGCCCCTCTGATAAAAGATTTACAAAGCTTATGTGATGAGAGGCCACTGTGTCCTGATGACCACATGAAAATTAGATATTGCTGCTAGTTATGCTTTAACTGTAGAAAAACTAGATCCGGAGTCAAATAGGTCTGCTAGGATGTCTGGAACCAGAGCTGAGAAGGGATCGATATTTTTTAAGGAGGTCCACTGCATGAATCTCTTCCATTTACTATGGTAAGCCTTGAGAGTAGACACCTTCTGAGATGCTATTAAGATCTTTTTTCTAGGAATAGCATGGTGGTGGTGCTGTGGTAGTGTTGTCGCCTCACAGTAAGACGCTGTCCGGTTCGACTCTCAGCTAGAGCATCTTCTGAGTGGAGACATGCGTGAATAGGCGTACCTTCGTTGAAGGTTGTGCGTCAAGGCTGGCAACTTGGTACGTAAAAATCAACTGCCAATCATTAGCGGACCGGAGTTCTGCTGTGGCAACCCCTAACCGGGAAAAGCCGAAAGACACAACAAGCTGGAAAGGGGTGAATCTTACTTCTCAAATCACTCCCACTGCACAAGTGTAGATTTCTTGAAACTATCCACTCTGCTCTAACCCTGGGATGGATGATGAACATGCTGAGACTCAACTTGCAGGTTGTCAGGGGATGGAGCCTGTGCACATGCTCTAGGGAATGAGGCAACCATTCTCTCCCTAACCTTGAATGCCAACTCCAAGTCTTCTGGAACACAGGACTCCTCACCCAGCAAAACGTTTGCTCTCCATGGAGGAAGAAATAATCAAAACCAAGGAAGGAATCCCGGGCACTAACAGACTGGATGGCCTTGGGAAGGATACTGATGCCAATGTCTCTAAGGCTGAAGATGCCCAGCACTGAAAAGGGGATCAAATGTACTGGCAGTGAGGACAGTGCCAAAGACTTGGCATTGAAAGTTTTGCCCTGAGACCCAGACGACATTGAACATCTTGGAGTTGGTGAATCTGATATAAAGGCCTCATTACAGAGGTCAAAGGACCAGTCAAAGCAGGGTATAGAAACTCCTGGAGACATATCAACTCCAAAACCTCTGACACCAACACATGGACCAGGGAAAGAAGCAGCATGGGCAAAGATGGGTCAACTCGATCTGTTCTTGACACTGAGGGATACAGGATAATACCCATCTAAATGTGTGCCTTCAAAGAGCCCCTTATCATACTTTCACAGACAAAATCCAGTGTGCTCCTGAAGTACTGAGGGGAAGATGCTGAGGGGGACCTAAAAGCAAAACGAGGGAGTTCCCTCTATGAAGAGAATCAGCTGACTTGCTTTTTAGACAACCTATCTGCAAACACTATCAGATCCTGTTGAAATGGTGCCAAAGTCGAAAGAAGCTTCTCTGGAGTTTAACCTTTAGCCAACAAATGTCAGCAGTTTTGGCACTGAAGAATGGCAGACATCAGATTTTCTTTCCCTAGTTTCAGAATCCTTTACTTTCTTTTTTGTCTTTTCCTTTTTCTTTTCTAGGGTTTTTCCCCGTTGAAATGGTGCCAAAGTCGAAAGAAGCTTCTCTGGAGTTTAACCTTTAGCCAACAAATGTCAGCAGTTTTGGCACTGAAGAATGGCAGACATCAGATTTTCTTTCCCTAGTTTCAGAATCCTTTACTTTCTTTTTTGTCTTTTCCTTTTTTTTTTCTAGGCTTTTTCCCTGACTGATCAGGAGGAAGCAAAACTTCTAGGATTAGTTTATCCATGCAGTCTGAATGGGAGTGAAGGCTGTAAGTAATGTAAATGAAGCAGTCAGCTGCAAGATGTTCTGGCCCCAGGCTCACCATGCAAAGCTTGAGGGTGTTTCCACATATGACATACTTCCAGAAGCTTTTTTCAGGTTATTTCCGTATAGCTAAAAATAGAAGAAATGCACACAAAAACATGTAGTACAACATTAAAGAACAGTTGTGTAAAAACTTACCATAACAGTAGATGTCCTACTGATAACTGTTGCAAAATTCCAAAAAGATGGGTTAACTTGCATGTGACGCCCAGCTATATGCCACAGGACTACCAACAATTAATGTGACATCCCTTACTATCCTGGGGCAGTAACTAAGGAGCTTCAATCCTCACTACTGACTCCAATATGAGACTGTCACTTAAGTAATATTTCACAATTTTCCCCTAAGAGCAAAACAGGAACATGCTCTGTTTTCCGGAGACTGGACTGGACACCTCTGTCCACCCTAAATGTATTTTCTTACAATACACTTCAGAGCAATGTCCCATTTTAAGACCTCTGATACACTCATACTCACGGTAAATTTAAATCTCACACATCCAAACACTTCTGGAAAGCCTGGCACAGATTTCCAGCTGTGTCCCTTCTCTAAAATAATATGGTAACACTGCTACCAATCAGAATGTCTTCATGCTCTTCTAAATGGATGTCCAGTTATGAAAATTAAACATCAAAAATAACTGATAGCTATGACCAGAACACCCAAGCCTTCGATGGGACCTAGGGAGTATCATACAGTTAAAAATCACGCTCTGTGCTATAAAGAAAAACACTGATTTCCAGCCACAATGTAAAGTAATGAAAAACATTTAATAAGTAAAATGATTACAAGAATATAAATCAATACCTCTCAAAAAACACCAGAACTCGATCATCGGAAATGTAAAATTAAACTGCAGGATAGGAGTCCATTACTCTAGAAAAACTCTATCTTAATACCTAAGCCTTCTTAATCTAACTAAAGAATAATGTCCCTGATCCAATCTAACACATAATAGCAAGGCAAAAGGCAGAATTACAGTTTTTGGTTAGCTCTCTTTCATGGGTGTCCACTGATGCACATCACTCTGACTGTACTTCATAAAACTAATCAACACTTAAACTGCAGTCTCAACTGTCTTATTTTAAATAAAAATAACAGTCAACTGTTTGAAAAAGTTATTTTCCTGTCAATCAGCTATTTAAACAATCACTTAGTAACCAGGAACATTCTAATGACATCACTCACTGTTCGGCTGATTCTCCACAGTACTTTAGAATGTCCCTCACAAATGTGCAATTAGAAATGCATCAAAACACTGTGAGATTCTTTAAAAAATATTTTTCAACAGGGAAATACTCAACATTTAAAAATGTATTTACATTTTCACAATTAGACATGCTGGCATACAAAACAAGTTAATCTGAGAATATGCACAAATCTCTTGCCAGACATGCTAACACAGATGACAGTGTTTTCAGTTTCTTCACATAGCCAAATAACCTGGACACCTGGCTAGGGTATCAAAGCCAAAACCATGCACACAGCCATACGTCTGACTTATGACCTAAGGAAAGTGCACAAGGGTACATAAAAGGATATATGAGTGGAAATCCTCAGACTTTTTCCAAGCCAGTAAGCCTGAAGAAACCTGAGCGACAAAATAAACCAGTCAGCTAAGAGGGGTGAGAAAGAAAGACGGTGAAATCCCTTGGTCCATGTGGAAAAAGGGAAGAATCATGAGGAAAGGGGGAAGGCAGGAAAGAAAGGAATACTATCAGAGGGATCGGTAAGTTCTTACACAATTGTATTCCAAACAGATGGGTGATTCCCAAAGATCAAGAGGTGTGATGGGTGAATGGAAGACAGGGAAATTCTTTAGTAATCCAGAGAGGACTGACCTGGCAAAGGTGATTCTGGATGTAGAAAAGGCAGCCACTCTGTATTGTTTGGCAAAAGTATGCAGATGGGGCCAAGTAACTGCCTCAAACTGTTCTAAAGTCAATCCCCTTGAAAAAGGCTCCAGATGAGGCCACTGCTCAAGCAGAATGAGACTTTGCTGGAGAGGATAAAGATTTGCCATGGAAAATATAGCAAAAGGAAATTAATTTAAATATTCAATTAGCAATAGTCTGTTTTGAAACTGAGTTACCTTATTTGGAGTCAGTAAACTGAGCAAACTAGCGAACAGAACACTATAAGAGAATACTTGTTGAAAATAGGCAGGCGTTTTATTTAAACCAGATAAATGTTAGCGCTTTCGGCTAAATCGAATATTTAGCCTTCCTCAGACAAACAGCAGAATATGAAATTAGTCTTCCTTACATACATACATAAAACCAATCAGAATAAAATGCATTCCTTAATTACACGTAACCTTGACTACCTTAAAGCATTTACCCCAGCATTCAATGGTAACATATAGCAATATGGTTAACACAACATACATTTACCATTGAACGCTGGGGTAAATGATTTTGTAAATAAAGACTTTGGCGACATGGTAATGTTTGCACTCTGTTGTACAACATGTAAAAAGCATTTCATCCTTATTTTTATTTTAAAATACATGTTTATTTAAAAGTTACATTTGCAATACATTATTTTGCTTTAAGGTAGTCAAGGTTACGTGTAATTAAGGAATGCATTTTATTCTGATTGGTTTTATGTATGTATGTAAGGAAGACTAATTTCATATTCTGCTGTTTGTCTGAGGAAGGCTAAATATTTGATTTAGCCGAAAGCGCTAACATTTATCTGGTTTAAATAAAACGCCTGCCTATTTTCAACAAGTATTCTCTTATAGTGTTCTGTTCGCTAGTTTGCTCAGTTTACCTTATTTGGAGTCTTATAGACAAGTTTGTGAATCTCCTTTGTTTATCCAGGTAGAATCTGAGCTGTCTATACATATCCACGGAATATAAAATTATTTCTCCCTTACTTTGTGAATTAAGGAAGACAAATGGCCTGACTGAGAGAGAGTTCATTTAATATTTTTTGGCAGGAAGGAGGGACTGGCCCTTAAAGGCACTCTGTCCTTATGAAAAATAATGAAAGGAGGATTTGCTATAAAGGCCTGATGTTCAGAAACGTACCTGGTAAAGGCAAAAACTATCAAGAATAATTTTCTAAGTACAGAATTTCAGACAGGCAGATGCAGGTGGTTCAAAAGGGGGGGGGGAGAGTTAGTTTCTCCAGCACAACGTTGAAGTCCCAAGCAGGACGGCCAGTTTTCTTGGAGGTTTTAGGTGAAGCACACCCTTTAGGAACTGTTTTACCTGTAGACTGGTAAGAGGTAGGTCCAGATGTAGGCACAGAGATATGGCTGAAAGGTGAGCATTAATAAATGAGTATGCCAGACCTGACTATAACAGCTCACACAAATAAGAAAGGACCCACTGGGGATTTAGCCCAATGTGGGTCCTGATATTTAGGCTAACACCATATAGTAAATCTTTTCCATTTTGCCAAGTAAGATTCTCTTGCAGCAGGTTTGCTTGTCTTCTCACAAACCTTAAGCATGTCCTCAGAAAATTGGTGCCTAAAAGGGATCAGAATCCTACCATACATATTGTCAGGCTGATGGGTATGGATAAAGTAATATGTCCTTCTGCTGTTTAAAAAGTCCACTGTGGAGGGAAGCTTCTGGTGATGGTCTTCAGAAAGGTGAAAGAAGGGGACCACTGCTGCTTTGGCCAATAGGGAGTCACCAGTAAAATACTGGGGCATTCCTTTTGTATCTTTAGTAAGACCTTGGGAAGCAGAGGAAGTGTAAGGAAGACATATAGGTACTCCCTTTCCAAGGGAAGGGCAGTGTGCCGTTTTTCCAAGCTTGAGGGCAAAGGGTCCTGCTGCAAAAGAATGGAAGTGGTTTGATGTGGATAGAGGCAAAAAATATCTATCTGTGGCACCTCCATTTGTGGACTATGTCTAGAAAGATCTCCAAGCATCCATTTATGAGGATAATCTCTTGATCTGCTTAAAAGCCTGCCAAGATATTGTCCTATTAAGGAATGTGAACAACTTAGAGGGAAAGGTTTGCTTTTGTGGCCTGTTCCCATGCTAAAAATGCCAGTCTGCACAGTTGGTAAAATCTGGATCGCCCTGCTTGTTTATGTATCACATGACTATTGCGCTGACTATGAATACTCTTAATGAACCTGGTTTCCAAGAATCTGTGAAAATCTGCAGGGCCTGTATAAGTGCCCTCATCTCCTTCAGACTTGTGTGTTCTGGTTTTAGATTCGCAGACCAGTGCCCATGAACTCTCAGGTTGTCGATTCGTGCTACCCATGCATGAACTGATGCATCTGTGTGCAGCTCCGGTTGTGGTGCTGGCAGTTTAAAGGAAAGACCTGGGTTAAGCTTTATCTGTGATACACACCACAGTACGTCCTTCTTTAAGTAAGGCCAGAGAGAAGCTTGTGTGTTCAGGTGGTTGAGAATGTTGGGACCAGGTGGAGTTCCAGTATGATTGGTTCTTCCTCATATGAAATCTTGCAAAGGAGACCATGGGGGTGGTTGCTGCCATGAATCCCAGTGCTTTGATGATCTCCCTTGCAGTACAGGATTGAAGAGGGAGGACAGGAAGGAAGTAACTGGTCAGGCTCTGCACTTTGTCTGATGGCAGGAATGTCTGAATGAATTTGGTGCACAGTTTGCATCCCAGGAAAAATAGATATTGGGTTGGCTTCACTGATGACTTTTTCAAGTTGATTGTGAAGCCCACGGTCTAAAGCCAGGCCAAGGTGAACTTGAGGTGAGTTCAAGAGTACCTGCTGAGAAGAAGCCTGTATTAACAAGTCGTCCAAATAGGAAAATATCTGCATTCCCCCGAGTACTACAGTAAGCTATCAATGGGGTGAGGCATTTTGTGAAGACTCATGGGGTTGTAGAGAGTCAAAAAGTCAAAGCAGCGAACTAGAAGTGCAATGAGCCATTAGAAAACCTCATAAATTTCCTGTAGGCGGGGGAACAGGAATGTGGAGATAGGCATCCTTCAAGTCCAAACACATCAAGAAGGCTTGGGGAAGGGTGAATGTGAGCAGAGTTTGCAAGGACAAAATCTTGAAAGATGGAACAAGGAAGAAGATGTTGAGGGTGGAGAGATCCAGAATTTATCTTTATTCTCCTACATTTCTTGGGACAAGGAAGAGTCTGGAATATAATCCTTTTCCCACATATTGTGGGGGTACTGGTTCAACATTGCCCTGCTCTAGCAAGGTTTGAATGATGGGATGCAGCAACTGTATCTGATTTTTATGGAGGAGGAAGAGGGATGCCAAGGAAAGGAGGATCTTCTTTCCAGGTCATTCTGTATCCTTACCAGATGACTGAAAGCACCCATTTGTCTGAAGGGATGAGAAGCCTGTTTTTTAGGGATGAGGTCAGCCTTTTAGATGGGGAAAGGGATGAACAAGGGGTGGGGAGGAGGTAGTCAGGCGTTCTTTTCTTGGTAAGGAGATCTCTCAGATTTAGAGTCCCAGTCTGGTTTGTCCTGGAATGTTTTTCCTAGGCACTTTCTTGTCCTTATGGGAAGTCTTGGGTTCCACGACAGCAAAAGAAATAGGTTTTGCAGGGCAATTCCTCCGATATCTAGAAACAGAAGAATCAAGGATTGTCTACAGTCCTCTATAACTGTACTTTGTACCTACAATTGTTTGAAAAGAACAACTACATCTGGGCCAAACAAAAGATCACTATTTAAGGAAGAGTCAATGGGTTTCACCTTAATATCTCCTGGAAAGTAACCAAGCATACCTTCTGATCATGGATCCTGTAGCAGCTGCCCTCGAAGAGGCTTCCATTGGATCACAGTTGCATTTAATGATGTGCCTAGCTACTTGGAAAGCCTGGTTCACCAAGGATAAGGCCTGCTGTTTAGTGGTAGATTCCTCAGGAGAGGACAATATTTTATTCAAATTGCTGAGGACAGACAATAAGCATCTGGCCATTTGAGTCTGATAATTTACACCTCTAAAGGCTATACTGGAGGACATATAAACCTTTTTCCCCAGCATGTCCATTGCTCTGCTGTCCTTACCTGAAGGAAGAACATTGGCAGCAAGCATTAATTTAAGCTTATCTGTTGACATGGAAAACACAGACGGGTATGCCACAGGGTTTTTGTACAGACATTTTAAGTCCTTGTAAAACCTGCCAGACCTTCTTAGAAAAAGAAGCTGGGAGTCTGGTGCACTGGAATTGGATGCAAAAGTATTTAGAAAACCTCCAGAACAGGGGGTATGGGAGCAAGGGCACCTACTTCCAAAAGTTTACAGTATCTCAGCTGAACTTCAGAAATCTGTTTAGATTCTAATTCAAAATGCTTCCTCATATTCACAATACTTTCCCCAAATGAAGCTTCAACAAGGGAAACAGAAGAAATGGAATCTTCATCATTAGATGCCATGTGGCCTGGCAAATGGATTTGGGATGAGTAGGCTAATGAATGTACATCAGAGTCTGATTTATCCTCTTCATCAACAGGTAGCCTAACTGCCATACTTACCTTATAGGGCCTGTAAAAATCCATCTACTCCTTTTCTTTGGATATGGGGGGGGGGGGGGGGGTAAACACTTAGTTTTTTTGTTTCTTTTTCTTACATGTGATGTCGGCTTTGACTAAATGCAAATGCTCCAACCCCTGAAGAGCTCTAAATATTAAACAAGGTTTCCTCTTATCACCACGATCAGTAGCTTCAGTTGTTTTGGATGTGCAAACCTCAGAAGTCGTACTGGTCTCAGGCAGGGTCACAGTAGCAGGAGTCTCAGCAGATGTCGGGTGTGCCATGGGTTCCAAGATCTCGGCGGGGTACATCACAGTATCACAGGGCAGGTGCAATATCAAGCTCTTTCTTCTGAAATGGTGGGATGTCAGGGGTGGAAGGCACTACAATCTTTGCTTGGGAGAGATGCTTAAGGCATTGAGTTTGCAAACATGAATTAAGAGATGACAGTCTAGTTTGAAGAGTATTTGGAGCAAAGGACTGACAGATCATACAAATTTTGTAATCACACTTAACAGAAAAGCTCCTGGGAGTGGAGATCCTTATAGGGAATCTGCCTACTGCAATCACACTTTCCCCTCCTAGCTCATATGTAATAGAGCAGCAACAGTAATGCAACCGAGAAAAATAAAGGAAGTTTCTGCAATGGGTAATTATCTGAACCAGTGAAAGTCAACAGTACCAACCGCATGTAGAACAGAGCAACAAGTGCAAGACCTGCACTTGGACTGGTGGCAAGACAGTCTGAGGATTTATGCCCATACATTTGCTTACGTACCCTTACACATGTGGGTTTAGATCAAATATCAGAAGTATGGCTCTATAGAAGGTTTTGGCACCCTAGACTGACTTCTAGGTTATTTAGCAAGATAACTCATCTGTTTGGAATACTACAACAGTGATCTAAGAAAGGGCATCTAAAACTTTTAACATTAACTATGTCACTACTAATAAGTCACCTTATTAGAGCATCCAGGACTACTGCAGCTCAGACAACATCTGATTTGGCTCTGGGTCAGCATTGTTGGTTAGGTTAGCTGCAGATTACATCATATAAGCACACTTCCTCATCCAGTTACAAACACCTTCCACTCCTATGCTTTCAAGTACGCATTAGGACCTGCAACCATGGATGGGTACTTTCTTGCTATCTCTGTATCCAGCTTAGTGGATATTCATATCCTGAGGTAATTTAACAACTGCCTTATGCACACTGACAACCATTAAATTCTCGAAAAGACAAATATATTATGCGAGAGATACAGTTACGCATTGACATTGGAGTACAGACGGTCACATACAGACACAAAAAGCAACAAACAGGTTGTCAACGATTCACAAACATCACTCACTGAACCCAAAAAGGACCACACGCGTAGTAGACCCACATATGCCGAGGTGCTCACATGCAACTTGCCCAAACCTTAAAGGTATCTCAGGCCCAGTACTCAGAAACTCTACATGTGCACAAACAAGACTATTTCCATCACAACACAAAGCCACATCTCATTGTGCCTCATCTACCAAGTCCATAAGGTGAAACACTCCATAACCCAATATTCTGGTCATAAGAGTCTCCATTGTGAGACAAACTAATGTACCTCTTACAAGGCTGGATAAGGGGAAGGGTACAGTCAGTTGCTTGTCAGGGGCCAGGATTTGCCAGATCACACAAGCACTCAGGTCACTTACCCCTAAGTACCAGTACAAGTCAGTATAGTCCATGTGGGTGTGAATGACCCGAGACATACCTCCTTGGACTATATGAACAGAGACATGACTGAGCTCTCAAAATGTGCATCACAGGTAGGTATGAGCCTAGTATTGAGCAGCACAATATCATCTCCAAGGATGATGCCACAATACCAGCAGAAAATAATCAACTTTAACAACTGGCTTAGCTACTGGTGTCATTCCAAATAAGTCCAATACTTGTCAGCCTGGGAGGACAAGGGTTCATAGGCCGTGCTACTTTGCCAGGGATGGTTTTCACCTACCACCTAGGCTTTTGGATATTGGCCAAAACATTATCTACTCCTACAGTGCCCTTTTTTTAGACACTGCCAAACAGACAAACCTACTATCATAACAAAAGGTACTCAGGCCAAGCTAAAGGTGTTACTGCTCAATGCTGGGAGCCTCAACAAGAAAATGCACTCCCTTGAAGCTCTCTTCACCATGGAGAATGCTGATGGCTGTGCAGTTACTGAAACACGGTTCAAAGCCATGGAAAGCACTCCGGCAGTGCTTAGCTATAATGCCTTTCATATATTCTGACCACCCATTGAACATGAAAGAGCTAACGGTGGAGATGTATCTATCTACATAAAGGGTAAGCACACCTCAAAGCTGGCTGAACAATATGGCATGCTTGAGCTACTCCACCTCCAACTAACCATGGGAAAAATCCATTAACATATACTTGCTAGCTACAGGTCCCCTCACTATGAACCAGGAAACCCATACATCATACCTGAACTTACTAGAACCACTCACCATCCAGCCCAATACCATGCTCATGGGTGATTTTAACTAACCCTCCATTAATTGGGAGGCATACATGACCACTAACATGGAGGCTCAAAGATTTCTTGACTTTGTAAATTCAAGTGCCCTGGGGCAGCTAGTCTGCACTTCCACTAATGGAACAAACATCCTAGCGCTGGTCCTCACAAATATGGAAGAGTACTGCATCCCCCTAGTGTTATGCCCGCACTAGTAAGATCAGATCATAAAGCGGTTTCTTTTGAAATAAAGGTAAATCTAGCCCCATGACCTAACCCCAAAAATTTTAAGAACTTCTCTACAGTAAATTACCCCCTATTAAAGGATGGCGTGGCTAGTTTCCAAGCTCCCGCAAATCCAGAAAACATAGAAACCTATGCAAAGGCATACACAAAAGCTCTGTATGACCATATAAACAACTGCATACAAATGGCAGCACCAGACTAAAATAAACCCAGGTCAAACAGCAAAAACAAGTCACCCTGGTGAACCCCAAGTATTAGTAAATTATACAACAAAAGATAGAAATTCCTGTTGAGAAGTAAGAGGGAATGTACAGCAGATAAATAAGTCCCTCATTAGTCTAAACAACAGAAGAAAATTAAAGTTTTGGAATGACCCAGCCAGAAGCCAGACCTAAATCCAATAGAAAATGTGCAGAAGAGATACCCTCACAATCTGACAGCTTTGGAGCACTTTTGCAAGGAAGAGTGGGGATATATTGCCTAGTCAAGATGTGCCATGCTAATACACTCCTACCCAAGAAGACTGAATGCTGTACACTTAAATCAAAAGGTGCGTCAACAAAGTATTAGTTTAAGGGTGTGCACATTTAAGCAACCAGCTTATTGTACGTTTTTTATTTTTTATATTTTTCCCCTAACAGATTTGTTTTTCAATTGAACTGTACAGGTTATAGGTCACATTAAAGGTGGGAAAAGTTTTGAAAAGATTTATTGTGGTCTCATTTTTTTACATCACAAAAAGCTGGCATTTTAACAGGGGTGTGTACACTTTTTATATCCATGATAAGGCATTTTCAGTTATGTCCGCAATCTTAAGGGCAACACCAACAATGTGCTGAATTAGTTATAGATGGCATCACCTATACCCAGGATCATAGGAAGTTACTAATCTATTGGCCAGAGGCCCTTACACGCCTAGCCAAAAATTTAGCCCATGTTCCAACAAGTCAGCACCCTATGCCACTATCCAGCAGGGACACAGGTAGACACCCAGGGCTGTAGTTTCTGTTTCCCATCCAGTTATCCAGGCTGCTCTTAAAAAGGGTTAATGAGGTACTCTGCTTTATGTGAAAAGGGAGTTTATTCCACAAAAGAGGGAGCCTCTGGGACACAAATCTGTCCCATCAACAAGTCCCATTGATGTCACAGACCAGGCTGAGGTCGCACATGCAGGTTACTCAAGTGAAGCTGGACTTGCAGATATGCAGCAGTCCCATCAAGGCAGGGTCTGAGATTGCTCTGTATGCCAGAGGTCACCTCTGAGGAGTCTGTAGGAGACTGAATAGAGGAACAGGGCTTTTAGCTTATCTGTGTAGGGTATATGTTTGAGGCCCTGGATTCTCCGGGTGAGGAATCTCTGTGGCCTCTTCAGCTGCTGTTGCATGTGCTTTGTGAGGTACATGCCGAAATGGGCACTGTACTCAATAATGGGTTTTATAAGGGAAGACTACAGGGATGTTATGACCACCTTGTCCCTGGATGAGATAAGCTTACTAATGAGGTGGGCCATGTAGAAAGCTTTCCGTACAACGGAGGCAATATGGTGGTCAAAAGTCAGTTTGCTATCAACCTGGGTGCCCAAGTCCTTCGTGACTGACTGCATGTTTAGGACCTTATTATCAATGTGATAATTTGCGGGGATGATGCATTTTTTTGGCATTCTGTTTGAGGCCATATTTCTGGCACCAGTCATTTGTTTGGGTGAGACCCTCTTGGAGGATGTCCACATCACTAGGAGAATTGATGACACCACCCAGCTTGTAGTCATCTGCAAACTTGGTCAGCCATAGCCCATAAGATTTGGCCTGCACCTCAGTGAAGTATATCCCAACGGCTCCAAGACTGATCCCTGGGGTACACCACTTGTTACTGGTCTACTACTTGAGGTGGCCTCCCCTACTTTGACTAGATGGGTTCCATTAATAAGCCAGTTTGCTACCCATCTGGTAACATATGGACTGATGCTTAGTTGAGAGAGTTTATCTATTATACCTGAGTGGGGAATAGTATCAAAGGCTTTGGCAAGGTCAAGGTAGGAGGTGTGCACCATCTTTCCCTCGACTATGGCATTGATGACCGTCTCAAAGAAGTCGACCCTTGACAAAACCAAACTGTTTGTGGTCAAGTGTCTGGAGGTTGCCAATGTCTTTGTTAATGAGGTCTATGATAATCTGCTCCACGGCCTTGCAGATCAGGCTAGTTAGGCTGATGGGTATATAATTTCCTGGATCGGTGGAAGCTCCATCTTTGAGCAAAGGGATGACAGTGGCTGTCCTCTACTCAGCTGGTACTCAGGCTTTGGTTGAATAGGGTACCTAATGGTGCTGCAAAAGTTCCTGCCAGAGTTCATGTAGGATGCAGCATGGGACGTTATCGAGTCCCATGGAGGCTGTATTTTTTGCCTTTGAGAGGGCAGTGATGACTTGCTCTCTAGAGTTAAGGGGAGGGGGCAGGTACTGGGGATGTCCTGTTTTACTGATGGGGGAGAAAGAGGAGTGAAGTTTTCACTAAACCTGTTTGCCAGCAGGTTGGCTAGATCTACAGTGTTTGTGTATGTGGTGTCCTTAACCACCAGTTCTGAGTAGATCTGGGTGCTTCCCTTGAGATTCCACATATGTGAAGAAGGCCTTATGACTGTCTTTAGTAGATGTGGCCAGTTTGGACTCAAAGCTTGTTTTGGAGGATTTCACTAGTGCTCTTACTGGCTTATTCAGGCTAAGGACAGATTGATTCCAATTATGCACCTGCTCCTTCTTTGTCCTGGACAGCAGTTTTTTCCATTTATTATAGAGTTTATTTAATGTAGATGTCCACCAGACAGGTTTATTTTTATTTATTTAATATTTGTTTACCGGGAAAGTCCAACTTGGAACTAAGAGAATGTTCAGCAGAGGCCCGGGGAGAAATGCACCAGATGCATGTGTTTGTAAACTCTTCCTTCAGGTGGATGATTTTGTCCTGTCTGGTATTCCTGAATCCATGCAGCTCTATAAATGCTCATACAGTACTTAGGTGCAGGCTTGGACATATGTGCCAGTTCCTATGGAGGGGGAAAGCTGTTTATGCCTTCCCTCAGGAGGTTGTAATCAGCTTTGGAGAAGTTTTTTTGTTTGACCCTAGCTGGTGGGGGGGGGGGGTCGGGGGAGATGGTGACTTCAAAAGTGACTGCTTTGTGCTTGGATCTTACCAGGGACACTGTAGGGATGCTGCAGTAGTTACTCACGCTGGTTAATACAAAGTCCAAGATATGTGGGTGTGTTAACCAAGTGGTCCAAGGCATCTGTTAAATGCTTCTTCCATTTTTTCTAGCCTTTTGTTATTTGAGTTGATATACTCTTTCAATGTTTCCTTTATTGTAATCAGCTTTGAGCACATTTGATTTTTTCGCTCTAGAATACTGGAAGCAAAGTTTTGCATCAAAGCTAGAGCTTGAACTATTTTCTTTGAGGCTCTCCAAGTTTCTCCTTTACTGGTATCCAGACAGTGTACTTACTAGCCTGTAACTGAATTAATTAAAACGGTCAAGGGTTACTGGCCCTTATCTCTCACTTTCTTTTTTACCCACTGATCTGAAATTAATCTGTTGATCTGTGTGCAGCCATCTTGGAAGTCTTGAACAATAAACAATTATGCAAATTTTTATTTTAGTGCAGTCCAACAACATGTAGGGGAGCTTCAACTTCTTTATGAGTAGCACAAAAACAGGGAAATGCAAAAGTTCTATCTATGAAAGGTGATTCAAGTTTCTGTGAACAATGTCTAGTTCCAGTCAATATCCATAGGCTTAAAATTTTCCATTTACAAAGCTAACAAGTGTAACAGCAACTTAATATAAAGAAATAATCATTTTAGCACTACTGGTTAACAGTAAGTTTCCCCCTACCTATTCAAAGGCCTATATGCCTTGGAATGAGTTATAGGATTATGCAAGGTTAGCTGAACTACCATGTCTGTTGGAAGTACGAAGCTCTTTACTTTTATTTACTCAAATTTTGTTAACCACGTAAGTGAGCTGCTACTAAGATCCTTTTCAGCCATGACCCGGGCTATGCGGGTAAGGACAACAAGGATGACAGATATAAACAAACAAGACAGAAATACATAACATTTCCATTCAACATTTAGTAATCCATTGGATAACATACAGTAAAACCTTATTTGACAATTGCATACAGTAATATGTTGAATGACCTCTTCTCTTTGCCATTTACAAGAAGCAATTAGTAAAATTGTACAGTTAACTGCAGAAATAGGAGCTGGAAAAAACTGCATTAACAATTAACAGAGCATATAACAAAGTATGACCTGCTATCAGAATGGCAGCCTTAATATTTATGAACATTAGCTGTGTTTTAAGCCATGTGTTTCACAAGTGCAGCTAAACAATCCACTTATGTTCCACTGACAAGGTCACAAAAAGTCTGAAACATGGCATGTCTACAGGTAGTGGGGTTTGGCTTTATTGCCATGAATGTACCCATAAAGACTTAAAAAGTAAAGTCATGGATATTCAGTAACCATGTAGATGAAATGCTAGTATGTTCTTTGGAGTAATTTGTATATATCCCATGGACCCCTCACTACAGGAGGTTTAAGATATCACACAGTAAAGATCTTATCTGCAGGAGTACCACAAGGTACAATATTAGGACCTCTTCTATTCTCCATATCCTTTAACAACTGACCCTTTGAAGTACCAAAGCTTAAATGTACCCCTATACACAGATGACAATCATACTACTTTCAGCTAAATCAAAACTATAGATACAAGAAAAGCTACAACCAGTGCACTATAAAGTGGCTGGATGACATGCATCTTGTATTAAACTGCAAAAATAATTCCTGAGTTACTTGGCACTCATCAAAACTCAAACCTATCCCTACATTGAACATCGCTGACTACTAAAGTGCATCACATCTAATAATAACAAAACAAAAGATTCTTAGGCATTACTTACAGTCACATAACAAAGTTTCTGAAGCATTACTTTCATCAGCAACTCACTTTTGTACCACACATACAAAAGCTGGACTCAAAGCTGGCATATTTACCTTCTCCCAGTCAAGTCCAAAAAGTGTTAAGACTTACAAATGCCAATGCCAAAAGAATTCTGGCTACCACTGTTTGTACTAAAATTGGCACAAAACACTCTACAAACAGCAGCATATAAATATGTAGATTCAGAAATTAGGTGGCCCCAGGAAACAATAATGCAACTCACTAGAAAAGGCCAGCTAGCTGCCAGTAACTGCTAGGGCCACTTTTCTACTAAACTGCCTCACTCACAAACTTCTAAACTGCTCTTAATGCCCACCTCTAGCACACACACCTCACCTTAGAGGAAACTACTTCATTTGTGGGTGACTGCAAGGAGTAGCTATCAGTCTCTCTAGGCCAAAACTCACTACAGCACTAGATGCAAGAGCCTTCTCTAAGCTCAAACCCGAAGCACAGCTCTAGTGCAGAATGGTACAGATCTTAGTTGAGCAGCTGAGTGATACATAGTCATGTAAAGTTTATTTAAATGCAATTTCAACTTGTCTATATATGGCATTAAATCAGGGAAAAGCAAAAAGTTTATTTTATTTATATTTGTCTACCAGGGTAGTGCGTTGATCACAATGGACCATTTGCAGACAGGGTAAAAAGTTTCACATAAGAAAAGAACAAAACATATTTGCAGAGAAAAGGATGTGCTAAAAACACAAAGATATATATACATATATATATATACATATATATATATATATATATATATATATATATATATATATATATATACACACACACACACACACATATATACGTACATGCACATACGTATGTACATGTACATGAAGCATTTCTCCCTGGGCCTTCCCGGTAAACAAATGTTAAAACAAACAAATAAATATGTACATATAAATATTTGCAGACAGAAGAAAATACTACTACATTTAGCTAAAGTATTAGCTTACAATGTCAAAACATAGAATTATGGTAAGCAAAGCTTTATGGATAAGATGTAGCCATAATGACCGAGATGGCTTATGTTACAGGGATAGCAGCATGTCATTATATAAAGAGGTATGAAGACATTAGAAGAGGTAAGTGAGAGCAGTTGCAGGAAAAGGATACCATGGGGAGAAAACACAGAAAAGGTAAGAAAGGCATGCAGAGGAAAGAGTAGAAAGGATAAGAAGTGTGAGAGAGAGATGCAGAGAGAAAAGGGAAGTATGACGAATGAGAAGCAGCAAGTAAGGTGATGATAAGATAAGGAAGAATGAAATAGGGATACAGGAGTGGGAGAGAGCTGCAAGGATCATGTAAACACAATGCTCATTTTCATGTAACAGGGTTCATGCAATGTAACCAAGTTCTTTTACAACATATCCAGAAACAAGAAACAGCTACTCAAATCTCTTCATAAATGACAATACTTGTACACATAACTGGTACAAGACCAAACAGGTAGCTCAGACATGCACTAAACAGACCATCTTACTTCTTATCTTGACCCATCTGTGCAATCAGCAATGTGTAAATATACACAATACCTGTGTATGCTACCAAATATGGTACGCAGATGTCTAGTCTATGGTCAACCACTTAGGCTCATGACACTTTATGCACTACACAATGGCTAATAAATATTTCAATTCGCTGGAAGCATACCACATTTGTAATAAAATTACTTGTCTGTGTACAACTTTATGTGCTTTCTCTGTATTACAGCATCACACATGAACTCTGTAAATGTTCTTTGACACCCAGTCATGGCTGAAAATGATCTGAGGTGAGGACTAGCTCACCTACCCAGTAAAGCAAGCAAAGTATCCTTAACTACTTATGCTAGATGGCAAATAGAAAAACAAAACATTGATAATGTACCAAAACAAATAAGACAACTGCAGTACTTGGACACTTGCATCCAGATAAGTAAAATTACTCAGTACACCACTGGACATCCAAGTACAATGAACCACTACTTCATTTGACTTTAACATAAAAACCTGCCTTACTCCAACAAAGATGACTTTACTCATCAACAGACAGTACAGATGAGGTGTGTGTGTGTGTGTGTAACCACTGTTGCTTTATTACCAGGTTTGCAAACAAGGCAAATACAACATGCATAATCTTTGTACAAACCATACTACATGCTTTAAGCTGCATATAATAGAAAAGTGTAGCCCCTTTTTACTTACACCCCTATCAAATAAAGTAAACAATAAGACAACCTAACTGAAGAATTAAACACTTCATACAATAGTATAATCCATAATTTTATATGAAACCACCAACAAATGCAGTAATTGTAAACCACTCCAAACTAAAACCAGAGTCCAAATTTCGAAATAAAACACAGTTCTTTTTATTAGAACAGAAGCACCATGAAAAATGCACAGTAAAATCCTCTGGCGCCTCAGCTACTATTAGCCTTTACAGAGTAATACCATTTCCTCCATACATTTCCTTTTATATAACAACATACACCCTGTTAAATAATTAATACAATTAAGCACTTTGGTCTTAAAAGGAAAAAAATCATAAAAAACACCTCCAGTTACATTCTTTATTAAGACCCTTGGGGTAGAGTGTTATATTTTAAAATAAAGATAAACTCCTTTCTCCGTAAATGGTATTTAATACCATCTGTTGTCAAATATTCATTCCTAAATTGTTCAAGCACCATTGCCTGTAAGCTTACAGGATCCCCTTCATGATACTTATTAAAATGATCTGCCACTGGGCTAACCTGCCTATTATTTCTTATGTCTCTCACATGCTCTTTTATTCTAGTTGCAAAACTTCTCTTACTTTCACCCACAGAGAATTTTCCACAGGGACATCTTAATCCATATATCACTCCCTCACTCTTACAAGAATACTGTCCTTGTTCTTGAATTTTTTTTTCCATTTATAACTGGAAAAGTCCTAACTACATATTTGCAAGCTGAATATCCCCCACAGGGGCATGTCCTTTAAAATACACCTCCTGGCTCCTTTTACTTAGAGGTCTTTTAAAATTCCAGTGGACTAGAAAGTCCTTAATACTACTACTTTTTTATAGGAGAAGTTCAACTTTATATCTTTTAAAAGTATTCTTCTTTTTTACAAATGCCCAATAATATTTAATCAGGCTTTCCAATTTTTCTGAAAACAATGTATATTTGGATACAAAATGAATATTTTGTTCCTCATCCCCACTGACCTGCCCTTTGCATTTACTTGCTTTCCAGTAGCCAAAATTTTTTTCTTTCATTTCTACAACTTTATTATATCCTTTTTCCACTGATATTCATTATAGCCTCTATTTAAAAACATAGAAACAGACTTTTTTATTTCAAACTTACATTCCTGTTGATCACTACATAGCCTACTAATTCTAAGGAATTCCCCATAGAGTATAGAGGCCATTGTATGGGGTGGATGGCAACTAGTTCCATGTAGTACGTGGTCTTGATGGTCAAACGTTCTATATATTTTCATTCTCATTTTACTATTATCCTCACCTTCTATAGTAATATCCAGAAAATTAACTGTTTTACCCTTCTAGAGCCCATTAAACTGAATTCCAAATCTATTTTGATGTAAACTCTCTACAAACTCCTCCACCTTTTCAAATCCCCCTTTACATATAAAAATGAGGTAATCAATAAACCTATAACGTCTCTCTACATATTTTTTATAAAAATTGTTTCTATACATATAGGGACTTTCAAAGAAACCCATAAACAGGTTAGCATACATGGGGGCGAAAGCCGCCCCCATCGCTGTACCCTGCATTTGTTTGTGCAAAGATCCATCAAATTCAAAAATATTATTACTAAGGCAGAATAAAGTAAGTTCTTTCATATACTGGGTCCTAGAGCTATCGCCCCAAAAAATATTCCATTGCTTCCATGCAAAATGAGTGTTGAATGTTTCTATAAAGGCTGACCACATCCAGAACCACAAAATACATACCTTTCTCCCACTTAACTTTTTTTACTTTGTCTATGAAATCAAAAGAATCTTCTATATAAGAGGGTAGTTTCACTACCTCTAAGTAAATGATGATGCAAAAAACATGCCAAATTATGGGTTAAATACCCACATGCCGAAACTATCGGCCACCCAGAGGGTCACTTAAGTTTTTATGTATTTTTGCACACAAAAGTCTGGCCATAGTACAATCTTTATTCTGAAATTTCTGCTGTAAATCAATGTAAAATACTTCAATCTTACCCCCTTATGCAATAGCTCATCATATTCCTTTAGGGCTTTTTCATACCCCCCAATTTCGACCTTCTTGTACATATTTTCATTATCTAAATGTTTATTACACATCTTTAAGTAGTGAGAGAAATGCATGACCCACAAGTCTCCCCCCTTATCAGCTGGTTTAAAAACTATTCCATCATTAGCACTTAAGATTTTTCAAACTAGACCATTCCTCCTTACTCATATTATACTCTATCCCTTCTCTAAAACACATGGAGAGCTCTCTTTCCACAATGTGATTCAATACAAAATAAAATTGTTGTACATTTTCATTTCTGAAGGGGGGCATAAAATTACTCTTGCAAGCTATCCCTGTGGTATCAAGGGCACAATAGGCATTAGTTTCTGTATCACACAAAAAAAGCTATCTTCACTTGATGCAGTTTCACCGTCAAACATTTCTACTTTATTATTAACTGTGCCATTTTTTAAAAAAATCTAAAATGTGAAGTTTGCGAGTTAATTTAAAGAGGTCCCCCTTAATTTCATATGGTCTGGGTAAGGCCGTCGGGATAAATTTAATACCCCTATTTAACACTGCTTTATCAACTTCACTAAATTAGCATTTTTGATAAATTAATCACATAATCATTGTCACTATTATTAACAACCCTATTTACTTCACAATTGATAAGTCCATTTACCTCTTTTTGAACGGGAACCATTAGTTTGTTCCCTATAAGAGTCCTGTCCATACCATGTCCTTTTCCTATTCCCATTCTGTGAGCCATGCTGTTCACAAAAAGTCCTGTAAAAATATTCCTTGTTATTCGTTTTTGCTAATGGTGAATAATTGGCATTCTCTTCTCCCTCCCCCTCTGTGGAAGATGCTGCACTTTCCGCCGAAGTGTAATTATGCTGCTGTGAAGACTTGGGCTCCTGTTCCTTTTTAAACCTCACCTACTGAAGTTTCGGCTTTTGGTTGGTGACTACAATGAATGTCCTTTTATGGTCATAATTATGCAGATCCCCATGTAATTTGGTCTTCTTTCTCTCCACGATTTCCTTTTCAAAAGACAGCAATCATTCATTCATGCTCTGCAAAAAAAAATTCCAAAGCTGAGACAGTTGTTTCTTTTAAAATGTCCATATAGACTCTTTTGGTTTCCTCTTGCAAATTGTTCCTTTTGAGCGAATCCCTCTCCAGGAGGATATTCACCCACTCTGTACTGCACCTGTGCACTGCTGCCACGCAACGATCATGGAACACCTTTTCTTCCTCACGGGTTAAATCAAATGGAGTGGAAGGACTTTTTACCACTCTCAGACTCCTTAGCATAATATTCAGTTCCTTTTATCTCTTTAAAGTTTTTAAGTTTAGAAATACTGATGTTTCCTTGAATGTAAGTTTCTTCATCTGCTAACACATACTCTAAATTTCAGGTACTATTGACAGTTCCATTTTTTTACCAATGGAGGCAAAGGGGTTAGAAAAATGTTTGGATCTATCTTCTTCTCACTTACTTAACACATTCATAGATGCATCTGGTCGAGTCACCATGGCTCCTTCTACTCTTTCCAACCCCTCTCTACCATTTGTGGCTCCTGATTGTAATAAAAAATTATCCATAGTTTTCTGAGAAAAGTTTATATCCGTTTCTCGAAACAAACGGGCAGTGTTGTAAATGACACACTGGCCATCCATCTCATATTATAAGAAACCATCAACAAACGATGCAGTCATTGTAAACTACTCCACACTAAAAGCAGTCTCTCCAAATTTCAAAATAAAACACTGTTCTTTTTATTAGAACAGAAACACCATGAAAAATGCACAGTAAAATCCTCTAGCGCCTTGGCTATTATTAGCCTTTACAGAGTAATACCATTTCCTTTTATATAATAACATACACCCTATTAAATAATTAATACAATTAAGCACTTTGGTCTTAAAAGAAAAAACATCATAAAAAACACCTCCAATTACATTATTTCTTAAGACCTTTGGGGTGGAGTGTGTTATATTTTAAAATAAAAATGGACTCCTTTCTCCATAAATGGTATTTAATACTATCTGTTGTCAAATATTCATTCCTAAATTGTTCAAGCACCATTGCCTGTAAGCCTACAGAATCCTCTTTAGGATACTTATTAAAATGTTCTGCCACTGGGTAACTAACCAGGCTTCAAGGGAAGACCATTTAGTTAATGCTACAGGTGTTCAGACAGGCTGTGTTTAGACCCTTAAGTATATGCAGAAAGTTTGCAGTACAAAAGTGTATTCTAGGAATGTGGCCTGGGACAGTGTTTGTTTGGATACTGATGATTGCTTAGATTAATACACATTTTGCATGAAGAAAAACGTGTGTTAATCTGAACAATCATCGGTATCCTAACAAACACTGTCCCAGGCTGTATTCTCGGAATACGGCCTGGGACAGTCTTTGTTTGGATACTGATGATTGTTCAGATTAATACACATTTTGCTTCATGCAAGTGTGGGTGCAGCTAGCTGGCCATGTCTTTGTTGAGTGTTAGGTCAATTTCATAAGATATTGCAGAGAGAAAACAGTTTAACCTTTTTCCCTTGGTGCTGCTATCTTAATGTGAACAATTGTCTGCACTGACTTAAAATGAGGAAGGGGTGGAATTACTCTGTCACTACATCTGCAGCTGCTTCTCGGGGGGGGGGGGGGGTACTATGGTAAAACATAGATTCAAAAAAGCTAAATAAAATAAACAAACCTAGAAAAATGCTTTAGTTGATCATCTTCTCAAATACAATCTCCTATCACTAATTCACACAGCAGACAAAAGTCCAGTAATATACAGTTGTCTTCTTAAGGAAAGGTAATCCTACAAATTAAACACAACTAATGAAACCGTTTATGTAATGTACAAGCCACTGAAAAAGTACCATAACTTTACCTTCTCACTCACTAAATCCATACTGGTGCAAAACTTAACAAATCTAGCCTGTAATTATATAGTCAGCCATACAATTAAAAACAAGCAGTTTCCACCCTTAGTCCCAGTGGCAGAAGTCATTGGTGAAGATACAGTCTGTAAATAATAACAATTATTAATTAGCACACTTCCTTTACATCAGAAAATACACTTTAATTCACACACCCTCTTACTCTCTCATCTGTCTAGGTTATTGCCACTATTTAAAAGTAGTCTCTGATTTGGGAGTTTTGTTTATTATTTCTTGATTGTCTTCATTTCTGGTGGTAAGTAGATGAGACCTATGCCATAAAAGCTTTTCATACCTGTGTTAACTAAGATTATACAACACATAAAGGTGACTGTTTTCATTAACATACACATTGTAAACTTTGGCATTCTTTAAGTGGGTATTATTACATTTTGTATTTGCTGTGCAGACATCATACCCAGGGCATGATCTGCTTATTGTGCATCTCAGTGTGTCTTAATCTGAAAAATTGTCTCTATGTCTCTTGAGCATATAATTTTTAATAAGTTATGGAAAGGTTTAGTAAGGATATTTTTTCTAATTTTAAATGGAGGGCTGAGGTAGTGCTGAGGTAATGCCGTTGGTTACTGAGGTTGTGGTTTTCATCCCATCTGTCATATCTGATATATGGGTCTTCGTGACTTGTGTTGGATCTGATCCAGCATTAATAGTGCTTCAGCCTCAAGCTCTTTTAATTCTTTTCTTCCCATAAGCCCCTACTGCAAGCAATTTCTCCAGATCTCATCTGTTAGCATCACTAATGAATGGATTGTAGCCAAAGTGCTGCTCCTTAGTTTTTACATACAACTTCAAATTTGATAGACAGTTTCCTAACTTTTCCCAGGGGAAAATTTAATTTCTGCTTCTTTTTCTGCTCTGTGATGTATATTTGTAACTTAATCTTTCATGTAGTATAGGCAGGAGGCCTACTGACTGTGTTTCTCATTAGCCCTACATATGTTTTTTTCTTCATATGTTCCTAGGAGATTACTAGGCTAACGGCTTAAGGATCCTTGCAAGCTTAGCCAGTATAACCCAGTTTTAACCAAGATATGGTCCTTAGGGGCAAGAGGATGGCATGGATTTGTGCCTGCGCATTGAGCATCTTCCAGATTGCCCCTGTCCATAAGGAGACGTAGGCACTACCCCAGGTGCGAATTTGTGATTTTTCATCCATTGATCCAAACTGCATTTGAAGAGGGCTCTACTTAATGAGAATAGGAAGCCTGTTCCAAAGAAAGGGCAATCTCTGTGGCACATTACCTGTCTTTCCAGCGTTTCGGTCGCTGACTAAGTTTAGATCCCTAGATTGGGTGATCCTCATGTTGTTTGACTTGTGGATGTGTAGCGCTCCATCAGGGCTGGACTGGTGAGTGCCTTGTACGCCAGGCATAGGTCACCCCTTAACAATCTGTAGGAGACAGAGTAAAAGGATAGGGCTTTTAGTCTATCCACATAGTTCATGTTGTTTATACCCTGAATTTTCTTTGCAAGGAACCTCCGAGTTCGCTCCAGCTGCTGTAAGTGTCTAGTCTACATGCCAAGCGGCCCAGTGTACTCGATTATTGGTCTAATGAGGGCTGAGTGTAGGGACTATAATTTTCTTGGATCTGGATGCCTTACCTTTACTTATAAGGTGTGCCACATAAAAAGGATTTCCTCACCACTGTGAACATATGGCAGTCAAAATTCAGAATACTATTTATTTGTGTGCCTATATACACCTCACCTCTGAGTCTGCTTTAAGGGGCATGCTGTTGACTATGTAATTTGCTGGGATATTTGACTTCCCAAAGGGTATGATAATGCATTTTTTTGCATTTAGTTTTAGACCGTGGTTCCGGTCCAAATCATGTCTGATCTAGACCCTCCTGGAAAATATCTACATTACTGGAGGATTCGGTGATTGCCCCCAGCTTGCAGTCGTCAGCGGATTTTGTCATGTAGAGGCCTTCGCCATTTGCCTTGACTTCAGAGAAGTATATTCCGAACAGGAGTGGTTCTAGTACTGAGCCTTGTGGCACATCACTAGTAACTGGCCTCTTGCTGGATTTGGATTCACCCACTTTAACCACACGTGTCCTGTCCATGAGCCAATTGACTATTCATCTGGTGATACAGGGATTATTTATGCCCAATTTTGTGAGTTTATTGATAATACCTGAGTGGGGAATTGTGAAATGCTTTGGCCAGATTGAGGTGGGCATTATGTAGTGTTTTACCCTCATGCACTGCCTTAGTGATTTTTTCTAAGAAATCCACCAGATTCAGCAGGTATGACTTGTACTTGAAAAAGCCGTATTGGGTCAGGTCCAGTGTTTGGAGGTCTTCTATGTCATTATTTATCAGCTCCATGATTATTCTTTCCATGGCCTTACATGTAAGACTAGTCAAACTTATGGGTCTGTAATTTCCCAGGTGAACAGATGGTCCCTCTTTATGCAGAGGGATAACTATTGCTGTCCTCCACTCTGTTGGGAAAAAGCCAGTCCAGCAGCGGTGGTTAAATAGAGATCTTAATGAGCCTGAAAAGTCCTGATTTAAGATGTTTAAGAGGCAAACTTGTATACTGTCAGGCCCCATTGAAGTCATGTTTTTAGCTTTACAGAGCGCAGTGGCAACCTGTTCTTTGTGATAATTGGTGGTGGAGGGTATTTTTTGGGGAGAAAACTGGGAATGATCAGGAGGCGGAATTTGATCAAAATTTGTCAGCCAGCACATTTGCTATGTCTTTCTGCTGGGTAGTTCACGCATTTTTGGTGAAGTATTACAGTTAAGTAGCAGAGTACTATACAATATTAAGCAAAGTTTTTTATACATAAATCTGTTGGATTTTTATACATTTTTCATAATGTTGATGAGTAAAGATGTTCCGTGGAGACGCTTAAATAGTATCTCTTTTAGAATCTTCTCTACGAATGACATTAGGTAAATTATTTTATTAGTATATAGGTAGCTTGCATATTGTACATTTTTAGTTCTGTTTCTTTTGCGTACTAAAATTATGGATTATTCAGATCTGATATGAGGAAGGTCCAAGTTAATTTACTGGACGAAAGCACTTTATTTTATTCATTAAATACACTAATTTCATCTCGAGTCTACCATTTTATTTGCCTGAACCAGTTGCCAGTGTTTCATTTTTGGTTTGTTTTTTGTTTTTGAGAACCTACTGGAGGGACAGATTTGTCTCCCAGAGGTTACCACACCTTTGGAAGGGACTCCCACTTCATGTCAAACAGAGCACCTCATTGTTCCTCTTCAAACACAGTTTGGACGACTGGATGGGTAACCATAAATTCACCCCGAGGTTTCCACCTATGTCCCTCTCAGACAGGGGCAATTGGTGCTGATCGTGGAAATAAGGGTACAACGTGGCTAGGTTTGTAAGGGCCCTAGGGCCATTAGCCTAGTAACTTCCTATGATCATATGATCATGCTAATACATCTACCCAAAGATTCAGAAAGCCATCCTAAAACTATAAGCCTTCCATGAGGATTGACTCCACCCTTTGTGTATTTTTGGTAGGCAACAAACAGTAGGTAGAACAGCATTATGAATAATTAAATACTGCTTCCATCTATAATTAAAGAAGCGAGGACTACAAAACATATTTATCAAATCCATATATCTGTACTGTGCCAGTTAAGTATTCCTGATGTCAAACCTGTTCGTAAGTAGAAGTATCATTCAACTGTTTGTAGCATATACCTAAATATTGTGTAAAATGTAAAACAACCGAATACCCCTTAAATGAAGGTTTCACAGTTACTTCTATCATCTGCTAGCTAAATACTTTTAAGCACTCCACTGATTTTTAGTAAGATTACGCAATACACTTATATTTAAATCCTTTACTAAACATCTAATTTCATGAGAAACAAATAAAAAAAACCCCCTACATATAGAATTATTCTTAAAAGGTGGCATAAAACCACTACTCGGTTGAAAATACATTATGTACAGCGTTCACATCACCACCACTAGTAAAATAATCACATTCATCACTGGTACTAGTCCTAAAACAAATGGGCCAGAATAATCAGGAAAAGCTCCATTACAAAAACTCACCAACATGGAAAATAGTCCAAATGTCAAAAAAAGTCTTTCAAATGCAACCGCCTAATGTGCATACGATGCATTCTAAGCATGTTAGAAGGAACAAATGTAAGGCCTAGACCCAATACACAATGTAAATCAGACAGGGTCATAGCCAGTAAAACTAAATCAAAGTAGCAATCTCGTTAATATTTGCAGAACTGACTGGAATATAAATTTCCATTCAAAATCTATGAGGGGAAGTCTTACACATACAGTAAACTGTCAGTTAACCAGAACTCAAGCAACCGGCAAAAAAATATCAAAGAAATACAGTACAGTTTTCATGTATTGCACTTTGCCCCCCCCCCCACACACACACACACACACACACAGAAACACATCTTACATTTTCAGAGTTTCAGAGTTTAAAAAAGCAAGATAGGAATAAATTCCCTCTCTCCCCATCCTGAGAACAAGTCAAACCAAACAAATAGTATAGAGTACAGTATTAGTCATACCTATTTTTAATAGCAACTCTCAAGCAAACAGAAACTACAGTTATCTGGCATCCACCAATCCCCATGGGTGCCGGTTAACAGAGTTTAATAAAGCGGTGGTGGTGCTGCGGTAGCGTTGTCGCCTCACAGTTAGCCGTTGCCTGTTCGATTCTCATCTAGAGTGTCTTCTGTGTGGCGATATGCGTGAATGGGCGTTCCTTCGTTGAAGGTTGTGTGTTAGGACCGGCAAGCCAGCACGTAAAAATCTACTGCCAATCATTAGCGGACCGGAGTTCCGCTGTGGCAACCCCTAACCGGGAAAAGCTGAAAGGCACAACAACAACTGTAACATCTTAAATGAAAAAGTAACTTTTTAACTGCTCTGTTGCTTGTATATCATTCTCCATTATACTTCATGTTCTCACTCTGAATTTAAATTTTGTTGGAGTGTTCTTTTGCCTCCAAATGTTTGTCTTTTCTGAAATGACGATTTTAATGTAAAAGTTTCTACCACTGCCATAATTATTTCTATGGCTCCTACTTGCCACTGGGCTCATTTAGGTTTCAGAACATGAAGAAATTGGTGACAAAGATATAACACAACCTCCAGCTGAAGTTTACTGAACACTACCCCTTACGTTATGAAGACTGAGAAGTTACTTCATTATGTTCCCCATCTCAACTGTTATATATTTTTTTAAAGAAAATCATTACCATAATCATTCAAAGCTCACTGTACTTTTGTTTTCTCCTATTAATCAAAACATGCTCTTCATCTTCCACTTTTTGATAAATCGAGAAAATCTGGAATATAAAATAGTAGCACCCATATTGTTTTTTAACTGCTGATGTAGCTCTTTAACTTTACCAGATTCTTCCTTCTAAATTTGTCACATTCTAGCTACATACTAAGCCATTCAGTGACACAATAATGAGCTGCCTGTATTATGTCAAATTTAAGTGTCCACTCTTGTTCATCTTGAAATAAAATGGAAAAGTGCGTGATTTAGACATGCAAGCCCTGAGGATTATATTCAATTCCACATAATTTTTAACAAAAGTAAACACCTTAGTTTCTTGTAACAGCAGCCATTCCAGTTTGTTGAATAATAATACATTACTTTCTAAAACTCATCTAGCTTTAGTGGATGCAAAGAAGCAAAGGGATTACAATTCCTCTGCAAGCCATCCATAACAAGATTACCATTTATAGCAGTCACACCATTATAGTTCAAGTTTAACAAATTGCCACCGTTCTGCAAAGATTCATGTATGCTCCCCTGTGAATTAGCTACGCAACCCTCCCAGCTCTTAACACTCACAGAATAATTACCCACACCTTCAGTTTTAGGTAGATCACAGTAAAAGAAACCAATAAGCTACTTCTAAGCTTTAATAGAATCACATGAACCAAAATAAGCATACTTTATCCATCATTCCTAAGAATGGCAGCTAACGCTATTGCAAAGCTGCTTACTCACATATATAATTATCTCTTTATCCTTTGACATTTCCCCACCTGTTTTAAACCACATATGTAAAGGTCTCTAACATTAAAGACCACAAAGACTATCAAAGCCTGCATGTAAACTATACCCCCTTACAAAAATCTTTTAAAAAATTGGTATAACAAATTTTTTACTACATAAATAAGGATGGCCTCTCATATATGATAGCAATATGGTTTCAGAAATTGCTTCAGTACAATGACCACACTGTCTGCAGCCACTGAACTCATATATATATATATATATATATATATATATATATATATATATATATATATATATATATATATATATAGGAGGATAAATGATGGTCTTTTTACTAGACTTAACTATGGCATTTGAAACAGTCAAAAATGCATTATTCAAACTCAGTAGATTTTGCAATGACACCACTGTTGTCACATAATTCAAAAGTTAGTTAGAAAATAGAACCTTTCAAGTAGTGCCATAGAAGAGTTTGTCAAACGTATACATTTTTACTATAGGTACACCACAAGGTTTTATGCTTGGTCCCCTGCTGTTCTTTTTATAAATGATCTTTCTTATGACATCTCCTCACTCGAACGTACTATGTATACCGATGACGTCTTACTCCTAGAATCTGATAAATCATCTGAAACGCTTCAAACCAAACTGCAGAACAGATTTTCCTTGGTATCCAGTGGATTTACAAAAGCATACTCATAATAAATGGGAACAATCTTCCTTGATGCACTTTGCCATTCTCTCTTGGTTGAACACCTGACCTACTCAGATTAATTACAGATAGCAATGGTGACAACATACCTACTGTTAAAAAAAATATTCTGGAGCTCTCTCTAACTTTCACCAATTGTTAAACTCTAGGACAATTAAAGCTTTGCTACAAGAAATCACATTTAATCTCCCCCACTGAATGAAAAGCATTAGAAAAAAATGTGCTCATTTCAAGAAAGGAATATGGCCTTCCACGACTATCATTACAATATGGATCACACTCAGATTGCAAACAACTATGAATAAAATATGCCAATTTGCTTTACTTGCACCAAGTAATGCCATCAGTGTAGTTCAAAACAAGGACTAAACTGGATGCATCTTCAGAGCAGAGATGCCTTGCTTCTTTTGAAAATTACAGTAATGCATCAATGCCCATTATTAATACCTAAACAGAAAACAACCCCACTCTCTTACGAAATGAACATTACGATGCTTTTACCCTAATTAGACTCAAGTTTTAAAACTACTAATGGAAAAAAAAGCCCTTACAAGGCCTGGACCTTCTACATGTAATCAACACCCCCCCCCCCAAAAAAAAAATACCATTTGGCTTAAACTGAAAGAGCATTTCTTTACAGAAACTCGATCCACATGCCTCAGAGACAGAGCAAATTTATCCCTGCATTGCTACTGTATGATGATACTTTCCAGTGTCCCCTCAGTTGTAAATATTGTACTTGTGATGACATTTTGTGTTATATGTGCAAGTTCATCTTTTTATACTCTGCTGATCTCATCATCAATGTATTCTGCTTCTAAAAGCTACTCTAGTGAGCCTGGGTCATGGCTGAAAAAGGACAGTTGCCCTATACATCTATATCTATATATCTGTCTATATCTATATATTTCTCTCTCTCTTTCTACACACATATATACATATACATATATATATATATATATATATATATATATATATATATGTGTGTGTGTGTGTGTGTGTGTGTATATACATGTGTGTGTGTGTGTGTGTGTGTGTGTGTGTGTGTGTGTGTGTGTGTATATATATATATATATATATATCGCACGTGCGCGCACACACTATTGTCAGTGTAGCCTCTGTCTTCCCAATGGCAGCCAATGGGGAAAGACACAGATCAGGTGGAAGATCAGCTTCACATGTTTGTGTCTGTTATGTTTGTGTCTGTTACTACCCTAGTCAAATATCAATGTCTACCTTTTACTGGATTGCACTCTTCTAAGTACAACAAATTATGTATTGCTGTTTGCTAGTATATTTTTTCCTGGAGAGCAGTTAGCCAATGATGTAAGGCTGGAGCTTCCCCATGGTTGTGGGCACCATGGTGTATTAACAATGGTGCCTGATGTGTCCACTTGCTTTAAACATACAGCTCCAACATCTGAATCTTCTACTGCAGCATGCTGTACGTCTGTCTTAAACATTTAGCCCTTTTTCACTTCTTTGACCAATGTGTCAACATCATGTCCTTCCTTTCGTTTCTGTCTGCATTTCCTTAATTGGGGACATCCTATTCTGATCAAACCAAAAATGGTACCTTTTTCCCAGGGAAGACAAGAAGCAAATACTGGTAAAACTACCAGTCCACAAATGTTATATTTTGATAGAAAAAAAAACACAGCAAAAAGCACACACAAACACTATGCCAGACCCATCAAGGAAAAGTAAACACAATTCCTCCACAGAAAACAAGTTTTCCGTTAGTTGACAGTACTTTTAGACTGACAGAAAAAAAATAGTGTTCTATTTAAAGTACATCACACTCTTGAGACTTAAGACAGTCCATAAAAACACAACTCCTAGGTCTAAAATCACTTTCCTAAAGAGGAAAGTAATAAAATATTAATAACATTTAAAAAATTGAATTTTTTTTACCCCTAAAAGGAACTTATCTGCCCAGCAAAGGAAATCACAATCCAACCTTCAATCCTTGAAAACCTCAGGGCAGCGTACTCTTCAGCAGCAGTAAAACTCTGAAGGGCTTTGCACTCAAACACCTCTTTTTGTCAGCTCACCTCAAGCTGCTTGACAGTTTGGGCATGTGGAAGGTGCACTAAAGCTTTGGAAGCTGGCCATCTGTTATATCCCTGGCAGGATCTAACCTGTACAGCTAAGGCTACTGCAGCAATGATCAATACGATGAAAATCAAAAAGTCACACAAGTTAAACCTTTTACCATTGCCTCCAGACTATCTCAGAAACCATCCTCTAAATCAACATAATCCTAGTCAATCCTCTCACCCTCTTCTTGTCCCAGCTGCTATTACTTTCTTTCTCTTGTCTTGACAATAAATTTCTTCCATTTCATTCTCTCTAGACATCTCTTCAAATTCTTACTGTTATTTCATTGCTCTGTATCCTTAATCAATAAAGTTTACTGCTAGATAATTAAGCCTCATTTACATTCCAAACTATGTACTGGTCTAAACTGTACATACCCCTCATTCTTTCAACAGATGTGACAAATTCCATCCCAGTTTAGTTAGAAGAACTAAGCTCCAAGTTCAACCCATCTCATACATGAATAGGGTAGGATTCACAAAATAAATAGGGATGTTTGCATAATTACACAGAGAAATACCCATCAACAATGTGGACAGATCCATATAAGGGACCAGCTATCCCAAAATCTTAGTAAGGCACTAGTGCTACAAATGTAGTCCAGAAACAAACCAGGTACATACATCCAATCAATGTGGGGTTGTGTGTAGTCAGAAAGGCGGAGAACTGTAGCTGCTTTCAATGTCAGAAAACTCCACAGCACTGAAAATAAGTACTAAAAAAGCCTTTGGTCATCTTCTGTAGCTCATCATCAAAAAAAATTCCATGACACTCAGATTACGCTCTATCTCAGCTTTTGGTCATCTTCTATAACCTAGTGTCAGAAAAACTCCACAATGTTCAGGTCAAGATCTGTTTAAGCTTCTGGTTGTGCTCTGCAACCCAACATCAAAAAAACTCAACAGCATTCAGCCAGTTCTGTGGCACAGAGAGACGAAGCCCTGACTATTTTACAGACGACCCAGGTTTGATTAGCAACGTGGGTGATTGAGAAGCTGACAGGGAAGGACGGGCATGTCCATCGTAGGAGGGAGCAGTGGACACACTTGATGACTCCTAGCAGTTGATCTCTGGTGGAGGCTAGGGAGACATATGGGTGCATGGTTATAAGGTAGGACTGGGCATTGGCTGAGTAGCCACAGAGGTGGGATGATGTACCAGCATACTCCTTTTTACACAGATGCTCCTGGATGTTACAAGTGCAAGTGGAAGTGGGAAAGGGTACAGCATGAGCAAAAATAAATACAAAAGATACTCCATACAGCAAAATGACACTGCAACAGAGTCCTTGAACTCCTCACCGGCTCCATATATAGGGGTTGTTAGAACTGAACAGACTAAAGATGGGTCTGGCAGATTCAGCAAACAAGGATAGAAGTCAGTGTCAACCAAAGGATAAAAAAAGTTGTCAGCATTCCCAGATTAAGTTCTGTGCATGCTTCAAATCATCCTCCATAAGCTGATGTCAGAAAAACTCCTAAGACTCAAATTAAGTCCTATTTCAGCTTCTGGCCATCTTTTGTATCCTGTAAGCATTTTTTTTCCAGCAGGCAAAATATACTTTTAAATAGCTGAGTTTTAAAATGAAGCCACACTAAACATAAAAAGTGAAATTTAGAACATATTGGTATTAGAGAAACAGACAGCTCATGCTACCCTGATTTTCTGGTGCACTTCGCACAAACAGGTTTGAAGTTACAAAGGAGTTACTTGCTTTTCAAAATGAAATACGAACTCATAACTGTAAATATAATGTATGTATTTCTAGAGACATATGTAATCAAATACAAATGCATATTATAACCTGTAAACATAATATGACCTGAAAGCTTAGGACAGCGTGCACCAATCTACAGCATTAATATATGAGGAAATAAATATACACGCTGTCTTTACATACCATTTTCTCTGTTTTGCTGAGATTCACATCCTTTTTGTTTTTTCTTTGGTTTTTAGACTCATCAATATCAATAAGCCTGATGAGTGGCATTGTTCCTCCTCCCAAAATCAGGATGGTGAATAACACAATAACTATGGTAGTAGTTCCAATAAGTTGACGCTTTTCCACTGGTTCTAGTCCCAGATGGAGACTCAAAGCATAGGGAATAGCACCACGTAAACCTAGCAATAAAAATATCAGGAATTAAATACATGGCAGACACTTGTGAATAGGACATACCTGACTCAACAATAAAAACAGTCATAAAATATCAAAGCAATAGGGAAATTTGTAGAAAAGAAAGGAACCAACCAACAGGAAGAGCCACAATGCTTCCCACAACCAACAGGAAGATCCATAATGCTTCCCAAGATGCTTTTTTTCTATAATACCTGTACCAGTCTAAAACATAATGGGAAATACTGGGGTGGATTTTTTGTACCACTCGGATGCTGCCAAGAACTGTTGAAGAAGGTTACTAAAATAAGTACATCACAGCAGTACAGCACCCCCTCCAACATTCCATGATGACTCTGATAGCAGAGTCACTAATGAGTTGTCACAGCTAAGCAAATCTGTACACTGGATTTTGTGACAGGCAGCACAGACAGAAAAAAGTGCATCAGTGTAGTAATAATATGTCCAAGTAGGCATGACTGTGTAGCATTGGAGGTTATCAGATGCCACAAGTAATACCACTGTAATGGACATGCAAAACAGACAGAAAAACAAGGTTCTACTTGTATTGTAATAAAACTAAATTATGTAGAAATGAACACCTACCTGATATGCATTCTGGATGCTTTATTCTAAGCTACATTAAGGTACTAGAAATGGAGCGTTCTTAATGTCACAAAAGTGAAAGATATGCACAGTACACAACTCAGAATTGGGTTTGTTCAAATCTGTCTCTCACTTATCTGATATATTTAAGCAATGCAACAGTGTACTATTCCAACAGCTGTAGTGAGACCAATTCCAATAACTTATAAAGCTGTGTAGTAGATGGTGGTTCCAAAAATATTTGTTTGTTTGCATTAATTAATCAATGTATAGCACTGATCCACAAAAAACTTTTTTAGACTCAGAACAGGAGCACCATCTGGTTAACAGATTTGGACAAAGTCGTATGGGAGGCAAATGGAGGTTGGCGGAATCACACCCTGGACTACAGGAAGCAGCTATAAACAATTCAAAGCCATAGTTCTGACACATGACCATCAGTTTTCTTAAGTTCCAACTGCTCTTTTTTTCTACCCTTTTTCCTCACCATGTCTGCTGACCATCAGCACAGTCTATTCACTCTCCCATTCTGGGTACTCCATAGTGAGAAACAGACTAGGTGATGGGGGGATCACCATACAGACACAGCCAACCATAGCAGTGTTTATGACCTCTCTGGTATCCCAGCAATGAGACCTTTTGTCTTTTAGTCCTATCCCACCCCTGGTAACTGATGTTTGGACCTGCATCATCACAAGGGCATCTGCTGCTCTCCTGTGTGTTTATGCCCTCTGCAGCCTGACTTAATTTTACTTATTAAACAGAATAAAAAGGCTGACTTGAGGACCACTTTCAGCCATGGCACAAGCCAGACAAAAGGCAAAATCAAGTGAATATAAAACTACTTGGGTCAGACTTAGAAAGAACTGCTGCATATATACAAAGATTAGGATAATACATGACTTACTCCAGCTATAATGAAAGTGTGGAATATGAAAGTTGTATTTATTTGTGGGGATAATATTTGTTTCAAATTTTGTGCATCCACTTCAGTGCTACTCTGTGTGTGCTTTGGGTTCCCTCACAATAGAGATCACACTGCAAACCTTATTTAGTCAACAAAATGAAATAAGACACTCAGTTAACGGAAAAAAAGCTGCAAAATGAAGTAACAGAGCTAAGCTGCAGCTCAGAATGCTGAAGAATCCAGAAAAGCTTAAATTTTGTACTCGTCACCAAGCAACCCTATCAAAAAGGATGGACAATTTGTGAAGTACAAATGAAAACCTGCTTTGGATCTAAAGAAGTTTAAATGCAGCCAACAAAGAATGCAGTCATCTACTGGTGCTGCAGGCTTCATGGTACCACAACAAATACGGTCATCTCTAACGAATGAGGGCCATTTTCCAAACAGTATTCCTGGGTCTAACCACTATGCAATGCTGCTAACATCTGAAAGCAGCATCATGAATAACAGCCGCTGCATCAGTACTGTTGATGCACAGTGGTTCAGAGTAGCTGTTCTGGTTATTTAAATGTATAACAGATTCACAAGTTATGGCACTGAAAAATGTTGGCCTAAACTGCACTGCTGATAAAATATAATACACAAAACTGGTATTCACAGACGCAATAAAACTGGGAAAGTTGTTGAAATACTATACATACATAAATAATACCATAGATCACCTATCTTCAGAAAGGTATCTGTATACTGTAGAAGTTTTAAACGCACTTGTATGCTATTCAGTTTTAGTGGTGGAATTAAACATTTAAATATACCAAAAATGGCAACAAAAGACAGAAGTGCACACCTATCCTTTGCTACAATAAGCTTTTTCTATAAATTGGTGGCATTTCATTCATAGATGTGTGTGTGTACATGTGTGTGTGTGTATGTATGTATGTATGTGTATATATATATATATATATATATATATATATATATATATATATATATATATATATATATATATACACACACACACACACACACACACCCACATATAATTTTTTTTTCAGAGAAAGCAGGGTCCTGACAGTACAACTGTTCATACATAACCAAAAACTGAGGAAGCAGCACAAATTCAAATAAAAATACATATGAAATGACTGCTTTTCATTTTCATACAATTAAGCTTTAAAAATAGACACATGCTACACTTCAACAAGTATGCTTTTCCAATACTACCTTTAACATAAATGAAGCATGAAATAAATGCTTGAAACGCAGTTCATTTATTTGCTGCAGTGGCTACGTGACCTTATGAGAGGTAAAAGTACACTTGTGTGCAAGGTACTTATGTGTTCTTTTGTCTTGGCCACAACTTTCCAGCTATGCTCATGTCCCTGTGAAAACCTACTCTGGTCCCTGGCCAGCATTCCATGGAGCTCTGGCAGGTGCACAAAGAACTTGTATATATTCCTCAGTGCTACGAGCTGCTTCTGTTCTTTGAGCTTTCTCTGGCCTTCATAGGGATTTGTGACCAAATAAACCAGTATTCTTATGTTAATTATAACAATATAAAATAATGGTGCACTCACTTAATAAACAGTGACAACACAATGCTATAAGAATATAATATTCTTAAGGAGAAGAAGGGAGGGTAGCTTTACTGTTAAACTGTTTTTTCTTGAATGCCTAATGTTATGGTTAGCAACTTCACATTCTTCTTTGGGAAGGGTCACTTTAGCAGTATTCGGGTATATTTCCAAGTAGTACTTTGACATTCATGGGAAAATGGTATCCCCTGAAGCACAGTCATGTCAACATCTGTCCTACTTCTAGACTGTACCTCCAGCAATTACTGTTTGGTGAAGGTGTGATCTGTAAGTCATGTGACAATTTCTAAAATGTCTTATTCAGAAATATTCCTGAATCATACTACACATATAGCTGTTGCCCTAGTGTGATGCATTCTGACTATGCCTTGCAGAGGTTTACAGCAAAAGGAAATACAGTGGGCCAACCATTTAGACAGAGTTTGTTTACCAATTGCTAGGCCGTTTACTTTCTTTATGAAAAAAATAATGTTTTAGTTCTTTAGTTCTTCTAACACCTAACTTGTTTAGGTACATCCAACAAATGGAAATGTTTTTCATCATTCTAATAGTCTGGCTAAAAGACTGACAGGTGAAGAGGTTAAGAGATGCCTGCTGATACCAATGTTAAGATTTTCGTGCAATAGGTCTCTTATCTTACAATATTAAGACTTGCATAGAAAAGGAGCTGCTATTAGGAACCAACACAGTACCTCTTGGATGAAAGATTATGTGTGTCGTGAATGGGCTTAAGTATCTTGCATGTGATTGCTGTTTTCAATGAGGTCATTGTGTACAAACTGGCAAACAGAGCTATTATGACTTTGCCTTACTTTGCTGCAAGACTTTCTGAAGAAGAAATGGAGGGGAGGTTTGCAGTAAAGTTTGGAGTCCATGAAAACCAGGTGGCATATTTTTTTCACTGTTCTGTGAAGAAATCGAGAAGAAAATCTATTTTGTTGGTTCATAAAAACTTGTATTAAAATAGCACTTAAGACATACACACACATACATTAACAGAACATTTTTTTTTACCACACACATTATAAACTACAAGTTTCTTTCTTTATAACAACTGTCTCTCAGTCCAACATTGCATAATGACTCCGTTCCTGCCATTCGGTGCACCAATATTTCAGACAGAGTACTCTGTAGGGAGTTTTTTTTTTAAATCTAGCAACTCTTTAAACACCCAAAAATCATGTTCCCAGTTACCTCTTTCTTCCCCATCTACAACATTTGCTATATGTACCAAACGAAAAATTCTCTGAAGTCTGCTTGAGATATAAAAATACCTATGTAAACACTTCATAAGAAAAAACAAACATTATGGATTTTGTTGCATACTTAGGAGCCATACGCATGTATTCTCAACTGTTCCCTTGTAAACTGTTTTTTTCAGGCTTTCTTCCAAATCTTTTCTAACCTCCTCTATGCTTACAGTTATCATTCAATATTTCATAAGTCCCACTAACTATCCCCTTCTAAACAGCAGCTTCTGTTCTGTTTTAGATTCAGTTAGAGAATGGGCTTACTGTACATCAGCACCCTGACTGGAGAACAAGTGTTCTCAAGCAGGGTATTAATGTACAAGTAACTCCTGCTGAAAAATATGTCCGCCACTTCACGGCAGCATATCAAGCTGCTGCGGAGCTCGGACTGCAAAAATGGAATGGCCGCCATTATTTTACGCTCACTAAGCAGCCCTTCTGTAGTTTAGAGAGAAGTAAGATATATTTAAAAAAAAACGAAGTGTGTGTGTGAGTGTGTTTATGCCTGGGTGTGCGAGTGTATGTGTGTGTGTGAATGCGAGAACAATTGAGACGTTATTTTACACTTGCGAAGCAGCACTTTTGTTGTTTAGCGAGTGTAAAAACTAAATATAAAAGAAAAAAGTTTGTGCATGTGTGTTTCTGTCTGTGTGTGTGAATGAGAGTGTGAAGAATGAGAGCAATCAAACAATGGCAGCAGGAGCGTTCAAGAGGTTTACATTTACATAACTCTCTTCACTCCAATAATTGAATAAAAAGTAGAATAAAGGGGGAGCAAAGGCTCAAAGCAGGAGCATATTCCTGTTTAAAAAAAATAAAGTGGCTGCAATAGGGCTTGTATTAGCATGCATTTTCTGAAGGGCAAGGGTGTGTGAGTGGGGGGGGGTGTCTTTGTGACAGAGAGGGAGGGAGTGTTGGCAGTAGTAGATAAGAGGGTTGCATACCTTTCCACCTTTTATCTCAAGAAATGTGGATAAAGCCTGAAATAAAGGGGGAACAAAGGCTCCAACAGATTTTAAATAAATAAATAAATAAATTAAAAAGTTAAATAACAGCTGTTAACATGAATTTTCTGTGGTAAAAAAAGTCTGAAAATCAAATATGTCATTATTTAGTCATTTCAATCCCCAAATAACTGGCAAGAAACAATTTTGGCAGTAAGGGACCAAAAAATAAAGCAAATATCTAGATATTGTTTTTTTAAAAATGATACACTTTAGATGTAAAATACTTCCTCTAACACCATTTACATATATACTACAGCAACTTACAAACGTTAGGTAGAGGAATTATTTTATATCCAAAAAAAAAAAAAAAAAAAAAATATATATATATATATATAAAATAATAAAAGAAATATAAACAATGACAATGCAACAGTTTTACAGAGAGCCAATTCTCTAAGTGCAATAATGTCCTCCAGGCTGTGTGTTAATCTGTAATTAATACCCTTCCAGGGGTTGCATTAATTACACATTAACATACACCCTCTCAGGCATTATTGCTTGCTTAGAAACTCTACCAGAGCATGTCTTTTACTTAGAACTCCCCTACCCTTTCCCTTGGCCTATATCAATCCTTGATAGGGAAGACAGTCTCTAACCTGCAGTCCAAACTTCTGCTTGACCTCATCCCACTCTACTTTTCTCTTTCTAGTTACTTGCTCCCAATAGCTTGGTTTCTTTGCCAGTTTTCTCCAATAAAATCAAGCTCAGCATGCCTACTTTTTGTACCCATACTTGCAGTTTCCCCCTTGGCAAAATCTCCTTTTTCCATTCACGTGTTTGCTTAGTTCTTAGAATACTTTCTGAAACTTTATGAATATAATATTCTGCATAATGGTTATTCTCCTTAATGATCTGCATCCAAAATTCCCCTCTTTCCTTATTTCTTGAACTTCCCCCACACAATCATCTTTCATTTCCATTCTAAACTATAGCTCTCTGTTTGTGTTATGTATACACACCTTAACTGTGTAGCTCTAAAATATCCCTTCAAATAAGGTAATGCTAAAACACCTTACTCTGTTGGGGGAATCAACTTATTCCACTTAACTTAAGGGGGGTTGGGTGGTTAACATAATGGTAAAGGTGTTTACCTTAAAGACACAAGGTGCAGGGTTTGATTGTCACATTGGGAAATTGGCTAGGCTTAAAATGGCCCATAAAAGTTAGCCTAGTAGTAATCTATGAACCTAGAACTCTTGACTCTTTTGATCCCAGATTATTAATAAATTAACAAACAGCATGCTGGTTCACATATCAAAGGACGGAGGTGCTGTCGGTGAACAATTTCAGGGTACTGGGCAGAAAAAGCACTGAAAAGCTTGGACAGCAAGAATCAAAGCCCTCATCTCTCTGATGTTGATGTGTTGTTTTCTTATGGAAGGAGACCAAAGGTCTTGAACTTTTACATTTCCCAATGTTACCCCTGACCCCATGTCTGAAGCATCTGTAAATAGCTCCTGCACAGGATGTGGGGCCTGCAGTGGAAGACCTGGATTTAGAGATATTTTTTTTAAATCCACCACTTTCTTCAGACAAGGGAGAAGAGGAAGAACAAACTCCAGAGGATGAGCATGCTGACACCAGAGTGTTTTCAGATACCACTGGAATTTTCTCATGTGAAGTCTGGCTAAGGGTAACATGGGGATAAAAGATGCCATGAATCCTAGCATTTGGAGATACTCTGGCTGACACTGAATTTAGAAGAAACAACTGTTAGAAGTATGTCAGCAGAGACTGTATTTTATGAGGAATGAGAAAAGCCATTATGGTCTGTCCTTATCCTGCAGCCCAGGAAAACCTGATCCTGACAAGAGTTGAGGGAACACTTGTAGTTGACAGTGAACTCCAGGCTTTGGAGCAGGGATATGGTGGTTTGGAGATTCTGTTGCAGAATGTCTGGATGGTTTGCTTGAATAAACAGGTCTTCCAGATAAGGGTAAATCAGAATTCTGTGAAGTCTGTAAAAGGCAATGACAGAGGCCAAGCATTTTCTGAAGACCCTTGGAGCTGTGGAAAGTCCATAGGGCAAAGCACAAAATTGAAAATAATAGGAAGCAACAAATGTGTACAAATTTCATGATCAGAGGGTGATGGGGGATATGAAGATGTGCATCCTTGATGTCTGCAGAAACCATAAAGGCCTGAGGAATCAAAAGAGGGTACACAGTCTGGAAAGTCAACATGCAGGAGGAGGGAACCTGAAGAAAAAAAGACTTAGCAAAACCGTTTTCCTGTTTGCAGAGGGGGCACTTGAATGGTCACCTATGAGAGCAAGTCTTGAAGCACTTGAGGGAAGAGGAGGAGCTGGTCTCAAGGAGGTTGAGGGATGTCCATGAAATCAGGGATGGATTTCCAAACCAAGTAGCAGCAATTTTGGACAACAAAAAGGACCCATTTGTCTGTAGTAATGCTTGTCCATGGAGAAAAAGTGAGAGATGCTGGGAAAGAAGGATGCTGGGAGAGACTGTGGAGGGAGTCAAAGACTACCTGCCTTGTCAGGAAAGGGGGGGGGGGCTTCTGAGCACAGGCTGGATGAGATGTGGAGGAGCTCTGCCTGCCTGTTCCTTTCTTGTGAGGGAGAGGAGTGGTGAGGGTTTTCTTCCTCACAAAATGAGGTTTGAAAGGATAATTCCTATGAAACTTTAGGACAAGGGATTTGAAAAAGGCAGCAGCATTAGCACTAAAAAGATCAGAATTGTCAAGAGGTAGGTCTATAGGTTTTTCCTTGATATCATCAGGTAAAGGCTGTAATCTTAGCCAACAATATCTCCTGAGGAGAGATCCAGATGCAGCTGATCTACCAGACAGTTCAGCTGCATTAAAACTGCACTTTATGGAGTGTCTAGTAACTTGGGAGGAGAGACAGGAAAGCTGTGCTTTGGCTGCAGAATCAGGTAGATCTGTCAACAGCTGTGAAGCTTGAGAAAGTAGGGCCAGAACATACTTGGACAATATGAATCTGTTAGTTAATTACCCTGAAGGTCTGAGTAGATGATGTGCAAATGTTTTTACCTATCCTCTCCATCATCTTGCTATCTTTACCTGAGGGAAGAAGGGTAGTGGATGGCAAAAATCTGTAAGGTCTATCCGCAGACACTGAAATCACAGCAGGATGTACCGGGAGACATTTGAAAAGAAATAGTCTGGGGAAGGATCCTAACAGGAGGAAACATGTTTTTGTTTTTTTAAGGGGAGAATCAAGCCTAGGCTGGGATGGATGAGCTGACGTGGCCCTGGGTCCCGGCACAGTCGTCGGACTGTCTTCCAACAGTTAAGCCAGGAGAAGTACTGTGAGGAACGTCCAAGGAAGTGAGCTGCGGTTCACCCTTACCATCCTGAACGGATATCTGGCAAGGCCTCTGTGGAAGAGATAAGGGTACTCTCCTTAACGGCTTCCAAACCAGTACCCACTGCAGGAAAATAACCAAGCATTAAACAGACCTCTGGGTCTTCGCTGGCCTCGAGAGGGATGTCTGGGTTCAGAAGTGCAGCCGAAGAGTCAGGCCTAACACCTTTTTTTTTACCTTCTTCAGAGGCTCACCAGACAGATCCAATGTACCCTCCAATGCAAGCGCTACTCGTTTGAGTCTCTGATTCTCATGGCAGATGTTCAGGGCAGAAAGATAACTGCAGCAGCAGAGTTGTTCAAAGATGGTACATGCAGACGTCACTTTTATGGCCTACATTGACTGCTATCCTATGTGCAATGTGGCACGTAACTTGCAGTGGTTTAAGTCTTTGGTATACTGGCCAGACATTCAGGTCACCTAGGTGGGGAATCTCTCATGTTATGAATACTGCAACAAGGGAACAGAAGGACATCATAACATAGTAGCTTACATGCAAAACAGTACAGTCTCTGTTGCACTTTGTACTACGTGGGAGATAAAAGCCCTGGTATAGGACAAGGACTGGAATTATCCCAATCACTGTTAACATGCTAAGCCTTGGGAGGTGTTCTTTCTGGTGTGAACTTAATCATGACGTATTACATGCAGCAGTTTCCTGTAAGAGAGGATTACATCTATCAAAGTGAGAAACACACTGCAAATCCTTTAAGTATGTGTTTATCTGATGGGGAGGGGGATGCACTCAGACACATAAGATGCAAGTTTTGCAATGCCAGTAGCACTGGAGGGGTATACCCCTGAGCATACAAGTGATGTGCATGAAGCGGATCTTGTATTCCACGTCCCTTCATGACCGGTGAGTCCATAAACCATTTACAATTACATTTTCATATGGACTACAGATGGGGGTGGTGGTGTTTGTAGTAGTAGTCAGAAAGTGTGGGTGCCTACAACAACATTAAATTTGCTGTTTCTTCACTGGGTTTGCAGCAAACAGACTTGTCTTGCCTGCTTCAGGGATCACAATCTCAGAGTCATAGATACTCAGAACTGCATATAGGCCTGAGAGGTCAATTAAACCACAAGCTCATAAATTTACTGACTAATCCAAGTATCTAGTCAGTTTTTGAATTCTGATAATGTACCACTTTGACTCGTGTAGGACAGCAAATTATCTACGTAGGTTCCTAGGTAACTACTAGGCTAGCTGCCTCTGGGGGCTATTTTAAGCCTAGACAATTTCTCTTCCAAAGGTGAGAATCAAACCTGGTACCTTGCATATCAGGAAAACACCTTAACCATCAGACAAACCCCAACCCCCATGACATGCAGTGGGAACTAAACTCAATTATTAGGACAGCATGACACTATCAATTCTGAATGTATGCCACCACCTCCAGAGAGGAATCTTGTTGGTAATAAATCAGTAGTCACCGATACACGGAACACCTCAATGGATCACATTAGAGGAGACATTTTATGGCCTCTGTAGAATTTTTTGCTTTCTTCTTCCTACACCTGTATCACAGTATTGTGTTGGTGACAGCAGATGCCTCCGCACATACTTACGCTGAGAGACTTCTGTAAACAAAAGTAGGGGATTGCATTTACATCTAGAGAAATATCCTGGCATAAGTCTCAGCCTAACTTTGGACTGTACAAACACTCCTCAGAGGTCATATACAACTTAATGTATTGTAGGAATGGATATATTGCACTTAACATGCGTGGTATTGTATGCCAATGTCAGGGAGGTTGACAAACAATGGCAGGCAAATCCTCTGCTGCGCCTGTAGCACTTCCACAGCTTTGGGTGGCAACACAATGCATTTTACCATGCTTGTAACCATTCACAGCTCACAGAAATGCAATATGTTTGCCAATGTGGTGCACAGACATACAGAAGACATACAGTACAGATAACAGTAGTGTTTCTGCAAGGATTCCTGTTTAGGATAAAGTGGCTTCCTACCCTGTGACAAAATACAACATAACCACCACTGCTATACTGACGGTGACTGTGCATGTGGCTAGTCCCGTCTCCTGGGTGGAAACTAAGAGGTGTCCGTTAACTCTGGGAGTTCTTTGTGTTGCTGCGTAGAGGGACAGAATGTATGACATGTTACCAGCTTAAGTGTATATCTCTCTGAATATTACAAGCTGTCATGCCAGAAGGTGCCCATCACTGCAAAGGAAAATTCTACCAAGAAAAGAATGACATCCTGCTGCAGGCCCTCCATCAGCATGTTTAGTGGCTGCTCCAGAATGAGTGTTTTCCATGTCTTCTGTGAGCAAAACTGCACACAAGAGAAAAGTGCTACCTGTGGCCAATGCTGACAGTCATCAATGACAAACACAAAGGAGTTACTGTCTGGAGTTCAGACAGTTCAGGTACCCATGATGGAGTTCTGGACTTGGGTTTTAAATTGCATGGGGCATGTCTAACATCAGTTGATGATGTCCCAGGTGACCATCTTAACATGTAGTAGTCCCCGGGCCTCTGCTGAAAAAGGACCTGCATCCAGTCGGTCTTTCCCAGTAAACAAATGTTAAATAAATAGTAGTAGGACTACTACTATAGCTTAACATGCAATAGTGCCTGCACTTCTGTCCATTTCAGGGCCATACAACTAACTAGCATGGCTTCTTTGTCTGTTTTTACAGGAACATCAGGTGTACACAATTAGATATGTTAACCATGTTTTTTTCCCCATAGCATTCTGTTATTAAGGAATACTTTCACTGGGCTGTGGGTGTTGCCAAAGGGTTCATTCATAAATTGGATAATTATTGTGTGTTTTCACAAGTGCTGTGTTGTCAGGTCCCTTTCACTGTGGATATAAACCTGCATGATGTCAAGCAACTGAGTAAAATGATGATCATAGCCAAATACAGACAGTTAGGGGTCATGGTGTCAGTGCCAGACTCAGTTAATGTGATGGAGATATCCCTATTCCCTTCCTACTGGTCCAGCTTACTGCACCCTTTGCAACCCAACCTTCAGACCCAGGATGCAACCTTAAGACAGGATAAAGCCAACATATCAGCAAGGGATCCATCCTTATCACCAGCAATAAAGTCAACCTTGGTCACCATCAGCTCCAACAATTGGGAAGAGGACCTCAAGGATCTGCAGATCTGTGGCCAGACATGTCATGGGTGCCTTCCCCATATTTGTGTAAATGTCTCTACGGCCACTATTCAACAATTATGCAGAGTTATGCAGAGACCAATGCAACCATAACTGATCTGGTTAGGGTAGTACATGATCTGCATGGTGACCTGCATGACTGCCAAAGTCACATGTGCAGCATTATGAAGAGGGGAAGTAGGGAGCCTGTATGCTGCTACTATGTGGTCACCCCATCACGGCCATCACTCTTCCCATGGCCATTCTAACTCTGTCTTTGGTGGGAAAGCCTGCCTCAAAAAGGAGATGGTACAGTTTAACTCATGTAGTGCTGCATCATCCAATGATTGGGGGAGGGGATGCAGGGCATTATGGACATGGAAATGTATGGGATGTCTATGCTGAGACCACCAATAGCACATCCTACCATTTGCATGCTCACGGAGCACTCCATCCTCTGTACATTCTGTGGATAATGCCTGTTGTCTTCACAGAACAAGGCACCAATGTGGATAAGGAAGTATACAGTTGGTGCATATATATCCCCTGTTGCTACCCTAGACCTGTCCAGTAGACTGTGGGAAAGTGCTGCATTGCCAGCTGTGGCTTTGTCCACGCACAACTACATCCATCACACACCAGCAACACCCACTACTGCACAGCTACACCACAAGAGGGACACCGCCACCTCCTTGCTCAGTCTCCCAGGCAGCCTACATTCACCTGTCCATGGCTTAAACACACACACATACAGATACATCAGTAATTCGCACACCCACCCACTCCCATACACACTGCCCATTTTTGACATATGTCAGCATGTGGCCCTCCCCACTTGCACATATGATGACAGTCGTGCCTTGCTCATCTGTGCATATAACTGTACCTTAACTTCAGTAGTCTGTTATCTGGGCAGCATATGACTTCATGCTGTGGCCAAGTCCATGCATGATATAGCACTGCTTGTGTGTAGCATTTATTGCATCATTTTTACTGTTGTATGTAATGCTTATTCTAGCCCACAGTTATGAACCAGATGCTGCCTTAGTTAGTGTCATGGTGTGCTGCATCTGCCTCACAAAGTCATTTATTTATTTGACATTTGTTGTCAGGGTTAGTCCCACTGTTGCCCTTTTTCAGCAGAGGCCCAGGGAGAAAAGCTCCACAACTACACACAAATAATAATAATAATAATAATAATATAGTACCCTAACTAGAATAGTAAATTCATAGATTACAATATAAAAATGTACAATCTTTTGAGTCACAGGTTATAGAATAGCATTGGTTAGTTCAAGACTGGTCTCAGATACTTACAAGATCGTAACATTAATCACATCAGAAGAGCTGTTTGGAGAATTTATTTATACGGGTAGTTTTTTGTAAAAAAAAGTACAATTAAAGTGCATTGTATACAGTATTAGAAGTGTCAGAGGATTTAGATTTAGTGGTCAGGAGTGATAAAGTAAACATGAAAGCAAACTTACGACAGAGGCTGGAGTTAGCGAGTAAGGATAAGATCAGGGAGGGTGTTTACAGTGGCAAGTTCATGTGCTAGTTAGAAAGTTTTTGAGAGCAATTTTGAACTGTTGTAGGTGGTTAATAGCCAGGGGAAGTTTGTTCCAAGAGAGGAAGGGGGAGTAACTGTACAGATTATGCCCTATTGTAGTTTTTGGTTTGTACATTTGTAACAGATTTTGATTAAAGCTTCTGAGAGCCCTGGTAGAGGTTTACAGGGAGACAAGAGAGAAGATATCAGGACACAAAGAGGGCTTATACAGGATGGAATGCATCATCTGTAACTGAGAGAGAATATTTGGTGGTGAAATTCTAACAAGTTTAATGTGTTGAGAGAAAGACAGTGGTGATATTTAAAGGTTTGGTTAACTGCAAATCTGGCAACTTTATCACAGATGGTTCCTAGTTTTGTTGAGAGAGGTCTGTAGGGTGATGAGGATTTCAGAGCCATAGAAGAGACTAGGGAGAAGGTAGGCATGTGAAAGAGAGTTTAGCTTCATTTGATAAAAATATTTTGTTTCTGTACAGCAGTTCAAGTTTTTGATGGGTTTTCTTGATGCAACTGAGCATGTGAAGGTCAAATTTGAGTTGATCATTTATTGTGACCCCCATAAGATTAATATGTGCTTCAACTGAGATGGAAGTATTGTTAAGGGATGAGCTAAAGAAAGAGGGTTTAAGGTGGTTGAGGAATTTTGGTAGAAAAAGCAACAGTTTAGTCTTTTTAGGATTTAAGATTATCTGGTTACTGGACAGCTAGTTTTCAATAGCTTTGAACGATTTTTGCCCAAGAGTGTTTAGATCTGAGAGGTTATCAGCTATGGTGATGACTGAGGAGTCATCGGCATACTGTACGAGAGATGACTGTGGACAAGATGTATATAGGAGGTTGGTGAAGATGTTGAACAATAATGGACCAAGTATTGATCCTTGAGGGACTCCCATCATGATGGGGAGAATGGGGGATCATGTGGAAAGCCATTTAACAGACTGCTGTCTGTCAGTGAGGCAACTAGCAAACCAGGAAATGGTTGAGCTAGAAAGATTTAGGTCAGAGAGTTTGGCAAGCAGCAGGGGGTGGGACACTGTGTTGAATGCTTTAGAGAGGTCTAGGAATAATCAGGAGACCATTTTGTTGTTGTCTCTGGCTAGTGAGACTGTATTAATAAAGGAGATGAGGGCTGTTGAGGTACTACGGCTGGGGCGAAAGCCATGTTGTGTGGAGGTTAGTCATTTTTCTTGGATTAGGTAGTCCAGGATTTGTTTATGCACACATTTCTCTAATATTTTGGAGAGAGGCGATATAATTGCTATTGGCCTGAAGTTTGAAAGTTCACTGGAGTTACCTCCTTTGTGAATGGGTAAAGAATTGCTTCCAGATAGCGGGTACTTTGGATCCTGTTATTGAGTGGTTGATAAGAAGAGAGATAGAAAAGGCTAGTGAGTTAGCAGTTGCCTTAAGGAAGAGTGGAGGTAGACTGTCAGCTGAAGAGGAGCAAGGTTTCAGTTTGAGTAGGTGTTTAATATAGTTGGTTGATACTGGTTTAAGAGAGAAAACGTTTTTGGATATACAGAAGGAAGGGAAATCTGGAGGGTTGACAGAGCTACGTATCTGCATCCGTTTGCTGATGGTGTCTATGAAGTATGTGTTAAATATGGATGCTGTTTCTTGGGGATTATTATTAGGACAAGGATTACGAGTTAAGGGGTTACCTGGGTGTAGTACCCGATTGCTGAAGTTCAGGAATTTTTTTGGGTTGGTCCTGTGTGAGGTTTGAGCTTTGCTGTAAAAGTTCTTTTTATCTTTATTGGTGTGTTTTTTGGTAAGGCTGCAAAGTTTTTTTTATAGGTATGAAGATGTGGAGAGAATTTTGTTCTGGACTAGGTTTTCCATGCCTTGTCTCTTTTATGCATTAAGAATCTTATAGTTTATGATAACCAAGGGAACTACGTGATTTAACTCTTACAATTCGTAGGGGGCAAGGGTGTTTAGAAGGTTTAGGAATATGGAGTTGAATTTTGCACTGCTTCATCTAGAGGTAGATGAATTTGGAAAGACCGGTTTATTGTAGAGAGAAGTTTACTGAGGGTATCAGGATGGAAGTTGGTGAGTTTGCGGCATTCTATGTATTTATGTGGTCGGGTGTGGTGAGGGGTGAATCTAAGCACTTTAATTGATGGGTGGTCACTTAGTGAATTGGACAGTGATTCAGGATAGTGATACTTGTGTGGATTGGAAACTAGTATCCAGTCAATATGAGAACTGGAGTTGGTTGGTTTATTAGTATAGTACTACTCATAGCAGTGTGGAAAGAAAGGCATACCCCAGATGACTGGAGAATAAGCATACTCATGCCAGTGTACAAGAACAAAGGAGACATCCACAACTGTGGGCAATACAGAGGCATCAAACTCCTATCACACTGCATGAAAGTTCTGGCGAGGGTGATTGATAAACGGATATGCAGATCAGTAGAATGTAAGATGGGAGATGAGCAGTTTGGATTCAGATCAGGATGCATCACAACTGACCCGATGTCTGCAGTGAGCTAGATACTTGAGAAGAAGCTAGAGATGAGGACAGAGTCTAAATGGGCATTCCTAGACTTGGAGAAAGCATATGACAAGGTCCCAAGAAAGCTGATCTAGGCAGTAATGCAGTGGTTTGAAGTCCAAGAAACACTGGTAGAATTAGTGCAGGCTATGTACAAGACTCAAGTGCAAACAGTGTTCGGCCTCACAGAGGGGTTCCCAGTGGGAGTGGGTGTACACCAGGGTTCAGCTCTGACCCCATTGCTGTTCATACCGGTGATGGACTATATTAGCAAACAGGTCGGAGGGGGCAGATCAACAAAGTTGCTGTTTGCAGATGATGTGACATTACAGTCAGACTCTGAGCTAGAACTTCAGCAAAGAATAGGAGAATGGAATGCAAAACTGAAGGCACATGGAATGAAACTAAGCACAGATAAAACAATGGTAATGGCAGCAAACTGGGGAAATCAGAAGAAGCTGAGAATAGAGACAGAAGGGAAGATAGTGGAACAGGTAAACAGCTTCATGTATCTGGAAGGAGTGGTTGAGGAGAAGGGAAGTCTGAATGAAGAGGTCAAAGCTAGAATCAGAGGGGCTGCAGCCAACTGGTATAGTGTGTCTGGTGTAGTCTATGACAGAAGAATGTCAAAGAAGCTGAAAAGTAAGATGTACAAGACAGTGGTGTGGCCAGTACTACTGTATGGTACAGAAACCAGGGCAGTAAAAAGTCAGAACAGTTGAAGAAGCTTAAGGTGATGGAAATGAAGTGCCTGAGAAGAGTGGTAGGATGCACACTGTGGGACAGATGAAGAAATGAGGACATAAGAGCAGAAGCCAAGGTAGCTCCAATTGCAGAAAAGATCAAAGAGAACAGATAACGGTGGTTTGGGCATGTGCAGAAAAGCAGAAGGCAATCTGGTGAGGAGGCTTTGGGAAAGACAAGAAGAAGGTAAGAGGAAGTGAGGGCATCCAGCAAAGAGGTGGATGGATTGTGTGAAAGAAGATCTGGCATGAGTGTTGAAGACGGCAGGAGTGTGGCACTGAATCGAGAGAGCTGGCGACAGTTAACATGATACCCTGACCCCATGTAGAAAAAATGGAAAAAGGGGGCTGATGACGATGGTAGGGGTGGTGATTAGTTGGGAGAAGTTGTGCAAGTTAATACATGAGCGTGGACTGTTACAGGACAGTGATAGCCAGTTAATGTTGCTGTCACCAAGGATAATGATTTCATTAGGTATATTTTGTGTGAGCCAGGAAAGGATTTGTTCTAGTAATGTGATGATGTCACCAGGAGGTATGTATATAGTAGCTAAAGTTAGTTTACTGGGGTCATTAATTTTGTAGTTGGCAGTCAGAAGTTCAGCAGGAGAAAAAGAAGGGGGAAGGTTTGCTAATGGGGAAAGAGTGAGGTGGTTAGAATACAGTATAGCAACTCCACTACCTTTTTTCTTTGGTCTGTCAAGACGCAAGATGTTGTAACCTGGGGGAAGGAATTCTTTGTCAGAGATGTCAGGTTTCAGCCAAGTTTGGGTGAGATTTGTTACATCACAGGAGTGGTGAACCATCCAAGCATGAAATTCACTTACTTTGTCGAGTATGCTTTGGATATTCATGGTGTATAGTGATAAGTGTTTATTCGGGAGTTTAAGGTGAAAAGTGGTAGGATGAGTGGTTATCTTGATAGTGAGGAGGAGGGTATTTGGTCCTGGATTGGGATATGCATGTCTTCGGATAGGAGCACAGTGTTGGATGGATGAGTTAAGGTATGGAGTGAGAGGCGATTCAAAGTGATATTCTGGCTTGGTTCTAGGGGTGGTTGAGGTGAAGGGAGGAATTTTGATTTTGGGAAGGGAGGAGTTGTGGTTGAGAGGATAGAAGTTGCAATTCTGAATGAGTATAGTTATTTAGAAAATAGAGTATTGTGAACAGAGGTTGGAGAAGGGTATAGTGGTTTTAATAGAGTGTTATATGAGGAGATGTAGTATAGGAGGAGTAAAACAGGCGTAGAGAGGAAAGGTAGTAGCATGGTGTTATAGTATTGGTCAGAGTGTAGGAGTAAGTCGTATGTGTGAAGAAGAGTAAATGAGCTGCATTCAGCTCTTTCACAAGCTCCTTAAAGGTACCTCCTCTGCCGCTGACTCTGGGACTTCCACTTCCCATATGACACACCCCTACTGTATTGGTCTACATAAGAGCATGTTGCATACTACTGCACACACTGCAAAGATTTTAATGCATGCTCAGGTTCATAATGCAATGTGCCTCCAAATGCAGCTAGACAGTAGAAGCCGGCCCTTAGCAGTCCAGACACGTCTGTAAAAGGTTGGTGTTCTGTGCAATGCTTGTCATGGTCTGAGAGTTTCTAATTTGTGCCATTAGCCACAGCTCCAGGGCATATCCAGCATCACCAACAAGATGGACCTTTGGAAAATCATTCCATGCAAACTACACAAGTGTCAGATGCAGGAGATGTGGACAATGCCTGGTGGCCTGCTGACACATTGTACTTTATACCCTGTAAATTACAGACTACCTGACAGTTGATGGAGTAGAACCCCTTACAGTTGATACACTGCAGCCACTGCTCTCCAGATGGGGCCTTTGAGTTATGGTGCAGTCAACGCTTTCCAGTATCTCAGGGAATTAGGCTAAGTCATAAAATGCTCACATGGTATTGTTTTTCTTCTGTATGGTGGATGAACTACATATGCCCCCCCAAGCTATGGCATAGCATTGAGAAGCTGGTGGAGCTTCATTGAGGCAGATGCCTGGGATACACCCACCATGTCTTCCATTGGCTGCTGGAATGTCTCAGCAGCTTATATTCTCAAAGCCATACATAGGAACTGATACTCCACACACCCATGAGCCAGCATATAAGGGAGATACGTATTGACATGTAATGTTCAATATTACATAATGTTTATTTCACATTCTCCACCTTCAAAGCATACATTTTTTCTCAGGACAGTGAACTACCTTTCAGTCATAAGTGAGGGCACAAATGAAAATTACAGATAGCTACAAGATATGTCTCTTCCCCAACAATAATTGTATTACCACCTTCCTACAAAAGTCAGTCAAAAAAATAAATATTGCCCTTCAAAACTTAATTTTACCACCTTAAAAGTTGTTAAAGCTTTTACTGAAAGGCTTACGGCCCAAACCTTCATTCTTCACCTTTTTACTGGAAAGTACAGTTGTGTACAGTTACCATAAATGTAGATGTTCGAGTGTATTCACTGTTGCAGTCATTACATTTGGGTAATCCTGCTGGCAGGTTGCCCTCAACCAGCCTGAATTCCAAAGTCTTGGGTCCTGCGTCGGTGCTGTCACCCCTTCCCTGACATCAGGTCGTCAGGGGTATAAAAGAAGCAGCTGACGTCATTTTTTTTCAGTTTTTCTTGCCCCAGATGTCAGGTGCTCCCAAAAAGGGTAGCCAAATTTTATATATATATATATATATATATATATATATATATATATATATATTCAGAAATACATCAATATAAATTTTACCTTCATCTATAAGCAAATACACCACATAGATAGTATAAATCAGAGAAGGAAAGATAAGATCCAAAAGAAAAAAGGGGGAAGGTGGGTGGGTAACCTGGACTGCAACAGTGAATACACTCGAACATCTACATTTATGGTAAATGTACACAACTATACTATGTTCTTCGTGTTTCACTGTTGCAGTCATTACATTTGGGTACAGTCCCAAAGCTATGGTTGGGAAGCTGGAACTAGACCGCAGTAAGAGCAGCTATGAGGCCCTGCAGAACTGCAGTGGCAAAGCCTGCCCTGGATTTAGAGTAGAGTGGCAGATGATAATGCTTTGTAAAGGTGTGCACTGTACTCCAAGTAGCTGGCTCTAAAATGTCTGTGGTTGGAACTCCCCTGAGAAAGGCTGCTGAGGTGGCTTCAGCTCTGGTGGAATGAGGCCTAATGCCCTTAGGCACTGGCTTGCCATGGTGTAAGTAGCAGAAACTAATGCAGTGGCCTAACCACTTAGATACAGTCTGCTTTGAGATAGGCTTTCCTTGTGATCCTGCAGCATATGCCACTAGTAATTGCTCTGTCTTCCTGAAAGCTTTGGTTTTGTTCAAGTAGAATCTAAGCTGTTGTGTAAGTCCAAAGAATGCAGAATTCTCTCCCCCTTGTTCCGTGGATTTGGTTAAAAGGTTGGCAGATGGATGGCTTGGTTAAGAGCCACAAGCACGCCAAACCTCTCACGTGGAGCAGAGCCACACTGGACACTACTTCAGGCATAAATGTTGGATTTGTCCTCAGGGAGACTCTATCTGGATGAAAAATGATGAAAGGTTCCACAGCCATGGGTGCCTGTAGCTCTGAAACTCATCTTGCAGAAGTAATTGCTAAGAGCAGAGCTGTTTTCCAAGATAACAACTTCATATCAGCAGTAGCTGTTCGCTCAAAAGGAGGCAGGGTGAGCTTTTCCAAGACATAGTTGAGGTCCCATGCAGGTATTGGTAGTCTCCTTGGGGGCCTTAAATTTTTGGCTCCTCTAAGGTACTGCCTTAATAAAGGGTGAGAAAAAAGTGGTGGCTCTGTATTGTAATGAGCCGAAATTCTGCTTGAATGAGACAGTCGTCCAAGTAAGGATATATCTGTATTCCTCTTTGTCTGCAGAATGCAATTACTGGTGCCAGGCACTTTGTAAAGACCCTGGGCGCAGTAGATAAGCCAAAGGGCAGTGCAGAGAATTGGTAATGCATTGAATCAGCCTTGAATCTTAGGTATCTTCTGCATGACTGTCTGATTGGAACATGCATGTATGCCTCTTTTAGGTCTAAAGTCACAAGCCAAGCATTCTTGTCCAGCATGGGCAGAAGCTGCTGCAAAGTCAAGTTTTTGAATTTTGGAATATCCAGGAAAGTGTTCAAAATAGATAGGTCCAGTATTGGCCTCCAAGCCTTGTCCTTTCTGGGTACCAAGAACAGTCTTGAGTAAAATCCTTGTCCCTGCTCTTGCTCTGGTACTTGTTGAATGGACCCCATGACCATGAGGGATGAGACTTGTTTTTGTGCCTCTGCCCATTGATTTTTTGGCAGATCTGGCCAGCAGTTTGCCTTTGGTAGAGTATGGAAGTGGAACTTGTAGCCTTGTGACACTATGTTTAGAATCCACTTGTCCTGGGTTATGATGTGCCAATTTTGAGCAAAAAGTGCTAATTTTCCCCCTAAGGGTGCTGCCAGAAGACTAGTGCTTGGTGCCGGCAGGGGGAAGTCATTGGGACTGTTTTCTGTATGTTTGTGATCTATCTTCTCCAGCTTTGGAGGTAGAAGCACCCCATTGTTTGGGCCTATAAGGACCTTGCACCTGGGATCTGCCCCTAGGGAGTCTGCATCTGCCCCTTTGAGGTCTGTCTGACACAGGAAAGGACCAATTTTTTTGTAGGCCAGTGTCTACTAAACCTGAGTGGCTGTACCTGTAAAAAATCTTTGACAGTTTGCACAGATTTAGCTTTGTCCTCCATTTTCTTTAACACCTCTTCTGCCTTAACACCAAACAAAGCATCATGCTGTAAAGGTGATCTAGTAATTTAACTTTAACATGATCCAGCAGATTTTGTTCCTTTAACCAAGCATGCCTCCTAATTACCGAACCCGTAACTGCGACCCTGCAGGAGGCCTCCAAAGAATCAAAACCACATTGCAAAGTATGTTTTCCAACTTGTTCTGCTGCATACAATAAATCATGCATTTCCTTGTTTTCTGCACATTCAGAATTTAACATTTTCTGTTTAAGCAATCCCATGATATGTTGCTGATACATAAGCATATGAAACTGACAGTTTAAGGCCCTTATTGCCAAAGTTGCAGAGGTGTAAACATTTCTTCCCCATCTGTCCAGTGCCCTTGAATCTCTGTCAGAGCGTATTGGTTTTTTTGCAGTGGAAGCCTTAGCCCCCTTAAGACCCTGTGATATAGTTTCTGGGTCAGCAGCAGGGTCTTTAAAAAGAAATTTGTGGGAGTCAGGAACACTGTAATATCTGTCAGGCTTAACAGGAGCTGGGGGTAAGGAATCAGGGGTCATACTAGACTCTGAAAACGCATCATCTATAATGTCTAACACAGGTGGAATGGCTAGAGGCCTGTGCTGAGGTAGTAATAGAAAATCACTGAGCCTCTTTTTAGATTCTGAAAAATCTTGGCTCTCCCAGTGGAAATGCTCCCTCATGATGTGCAAGGTTTCCCCAAAGCAATAGTCCTCAGGAGGAGATGCTGAAGGTATAGATTCTTCAGCATCAGAATCCTCATTGGGGGGGGGGGGGGTAGACAATATTCATGTTCAGAAGAGGAATCAGAAGAAATAGAAACCTGATCTGACGATTCATAGTCAGTGTCTTTCCTAAGCCTCTTATCAGGAGGGGGATAGGAACCCCTGATCAAGGTAATCAAGTCTTCGGCCATTTTAAGCATCTGTTTTTTGGGCATAGAGGACTGTCCACGTGGCTCTTGAGTTTGTTTCCTTGCTTTAGAAGGTGCTTTAGTCTTTGCCTTTGAAGCTGAAGTTGCTTTAATGTAAAGATGTTTCGGTCTGAATACACCCTCAGAAGCCGGTACCTGCTCAGCGGCTCCAGACCCATCTGAGGGATTAGCGTCCGGGGCTCCAATACCTTGAGTATCCAGCGGCATGGCCGACTCCACGTGGGAGTCGGTAGCGGCCTGCGACTCTAAAGTAGCGAGCGTCAGGGGCTGCGAAAGCACCTCACTGAGAACCGGCGACTGGCTTAGGAGAAGCTTCGTTGTCGGTTTTGGGCCTCGGTTGTTTTTCTCTATCCTTTTCTTTGCGTTTTTTGTAAACTCTGGTAGTCGGATGGCTATCCAATGACATTTCAGGGTAATTAAATCGGCGTCCAAAAAAATTTAAAGCAAAATCATACCGATGCTTAATAGTGCATTGGTTAAATCTAGCACAAAACCGACAACCAGAAATGCTGTGATCAGGGCCTAGGCAAGGAATACAGTAAGAATGAAAATCCTTATGAGGTATTTGCCTCCCACAAGAAATACAGTTATTGACTTTTTCTGACATCGGTCTGGAGCAAGAAAAAAGTTTCCCCAACGGGGTACTTAGCTTTATTGAAGAATTCGGATCTGAAACTCAAATACGAAAATCTCAGGAGTCGGCCGACCGGCACTTGCGAACTGCTTCTGCTTCGGGCACCGCGCGGCAAGAAAGACTGACAAAAATGGCATCGGCTGCTTCTTTTATACCCCTGACAACCTGACGTCAGGGAAGAGGCGACAGCAGCCGACGCAGGACCCAAGACTTTGGAATTCAGGCCGGCTGAGGGCAACCTGCCAGCAGGATTACCCAAATGTAATGACTGCAACAGTGAAACACGAAGAACATCAGTCCCTTTCAGCTTTAAACATTCTAAGATAATTCCACTCACCTCCAAAAACCCAAACCTTTCAGGGTCTTCTCACATCTTCACCTCAAAGCCAGCATCTAGTAGCAAACATTCATGGAAAAAGGTATTCTATACTTAAATTCTAAAAAAGCACTCACGTTTTTATTTAATTATTGCTTTTGCCTATCGGGAAAGTCTGACTGGGTCTAATTACCCTTTTTCAAAAGAAGCCTAGGGAAAAATGTTCCAACATTTCAAGTACATGAAAATTTTAGTTACAACGTAAAATTTATGATTAGACTATACAGTAAATTAAAGTTAGCAATTTGGAATGATTACACAGACCATTAACTGTTGAGGGGATATTCTATAATTTAATTTCACCAGTATATGTCCAGAGGTGGTTATACTTCGACTCCTGTATTGTTCACATATTCTGACCACACTGATGATTCTGTTAAAGAGGGTTAGTCCCTAAATTTCAAGAGGGCCTCTGGCACTGCTGATTATAAAATGCAACTGCAGACATCTATATCCTGCAATTTTAGCAACAAGGTTTTGAAATAGTTCAATCTGTAACCTTCTGAAAGGAAGTCTCATGCTGATTTTGGATCCAAACAGTCTGAGAAGAGGGAAACATTTAAGACTGGGATTCTACAACAGTCTGTACTTGGGCCATAGTTATCACCATTTATAACAAAATGCACTTTGCTCTTGTTTTGGTAAAGCTATATATTGATGACAATTACATTAAAATCAGGACCCTCAACTTGAGCAGTGCAGGATAAGCTTAAAGGAAGATTTTGAGCTAGTTTAGAAATAACTTATCAAAACCAAGTTGTTAACCGTCTCAAACTGAAACGGTTTCTGGCAGAGTCCAGAAACTACCCCCATAGTGCTAGAATAACTCCACGTCTGACCTCAGTGATATCACATTCAGAATGCTGAATGTTAAAAATACCTTGGGAGCATACCTCATCCAGTCACTTTTCTTTAATCTGCAAATGTTAAGGGCAGCTGACAAAGTCCGAAATCAAAGCTAGACTAGTCATATTTAAATCTGCTTACACCTAGGAATGAGTATGTTACTGTTCTCATCTCACCCAGCAACACAAGCCTGATTACATTTGCTTGATTGCCAAAGCCTAGCTACCCTGCCTTTTAAGTGTCTTACTATTGTGCTTTTCCTCCCTCACTTTCCCTTTCACTCTTTTGCTACCTATTTCACGTTTCTGTGGATTCCCTCTCCCTCACCTATTCCAGCAGTCCATTCTATGGGAATACAACTCTTTCTGTGAAAAAGTTAATTTTTAGACTTCCAGTAAAGTAGCTATTCTCAGTCTGCTGCCTCTACCCACTCCCTCACCGGCTTTTTTGGGAAAGATCCCTTCAAATCTCCCTGACATAATCTTGTATACCAAAACCATGCCCTAATATCTTGCCAATATCAGACTTGGACAGTGGATAATACAATGACATTTTTTTCAATTGATCTTGTCCACTGAAAGGAAGCACTAATGCTTGTTCATCTCCAAGGCTAGCTGGCTTCCAGTCACTTCCAGGGCAATGCTATTATTAAAATCTCGCACAATTATTAAACTTTCAGTTGTGATTACTGCCCACTGTTGACAAGACGACTTTACCTAATGAGTGAAGGACAGGTAGATAAAGTCAAAAAATAGTACAATGCACACTGGTGTACAGAAATTCAGTCACTAATGAAGTATGGGACAAGGTGTGAGGATGCCAGGGCTTAATGAGGATGTAATACCAGACTTAACCTTTAGTAGAATGGCTCCTACAGTGATCAAGTTTGTTATTAAGGAAGAGGAATACCCACATACAGTGGCCTTTCTAGGCAGTAATAATCTACTGAATAGCAGAAAAGAGGAGGTGAGTGACAGAATAAGAGAGAGAGCAGCAGTCTGTTGGGATTTCTGGATGATGAAAACATTTACATGTGTTAAAACAACAAATGACCAGGATGCTGAAATGAGCAGGTCCATCTCAAGTCTCGCTGGAACTGACCTGATGAAGCAGGGCATAGAAATGCATATTAGGATGACTGCATCTTCAAACCACAGTAGAAACAGGAGTGGCTATGCAAAGGACATTCACATAAAGCCAAAAAAGACAGCAAATAAAGAGAACTCTGGAAGAGACAACAAAGGGGTAGGGAAAGCAGGAATGACTAGGAAACTAAGCGAATGACAGAAAGAAGGGACACAGATGGGGGAAGTAATAAAAGTATAGGGAAAAGAGAGAAAGTACAGCTGTGTAAAAGCTTGCCATAACAGTAGATGTCCTTCTCTTCACTGTTGCAGTACACTTAACCACAGGGAAATCATGCCAAGGATAGCCCAACATTCAGCCACACCATATATCACACATATGCTCCCCACACAGGACATATGGCATAAAGGTGACGTACGGATACATTTACCCAAAGCTGAATCCAAGTGGAGAAAATGCAAAAGGAAAAGGGGACCTTCGCCCCTGAAGGTAACCAAATCAAAATTCAACAACAAAAAGGGGGATGGAGGGAGGGACTAAATACTGCAACACTGAAGATAAGAACATCTACTGTTATAGTAATATTTTACACAACTATGCTATGTCCTTCTATATCACTGTTGCAATATTCTTAATTGTAGGAAGAGTACAAAAGCACAAGAAAAGGAATGGGAGATGGAAGGCTAGGAAGAGCCCTGAACACACACATGCAGTATGGTCCTAGCAAAACCTGCTCTGGCTCTAGAAATCATATATAATGCTTAGTAAAGGTATGCACTGAGGACCACGTAGCAGATTCAAAAATTGAAATAGTGTCCGAACACTTGAAGAAAGTACCAGAAGAGGCAACAGCCCAAGTACAATGAACTCTAAGTCAAATAGGCAAATACTTGCCATGAAAAGAACAAAAGGAAATGGCCTTAGGCATCCATAAGGAGATGGTTTGCTTGGAAACAGCTAAACCCAAAATCCTGGGATGAAAAACAAACAAAAAAGCGGGTTTTAGTTTTATCCAAATACCTGAGCTGTCTATGGACCCCCTCATTAACAGACTGTGGAGAAGGCAAAAAAGGAGGGAGTTGTACCGCCTGATACAAGGAAAACTCATTAACAACCTTGGGAATAAAAGGATTAGTATAAAAAGACACCCCGTCTCTGTGAAAAACCAAAAAAGGAGGCATGACCATAATGGCCTGAAGCTCAGAAACCCTCCAAGAAGAAGTAAGAGCAAGCAGCAGTACAGTCCACCAGGTACAATGTTGCAGAGAAGCTAAAACTGCAGGCTCAAAAGGAGCCTTAGTCAATTTTTCTAAAACAAAATTAAAGTCGCAAGGAGGAGGAATAGGCTTCCTTGAGGGCCTAAGATGCAGGACGTCTTTAATAATTTTTTTTACCTCAATACAAGAAGCTAAAGGCAGACAGGAAAAAATAGGGCAAAACTGGCCTTCATAGATGACTAGGCCAAGCCAGACTGGAACTCACACAGACAGGATAGAACAGGATAGAAGCAGAAGGACCCCCCCCCCCCCCCCACTGAAAAGGGTCCTGGATACAAGCATGGCACTAGGCAGAACATTATTTTCCATTTGGACATAAAAGACTTCTTGGCTGCATGTTTTCTAGCCTCCTGTAAAACCCTGAGCACATCCTCAAAAAAAGAGGTGCCTAAACCCTATCACCCACAGTGTCAGCTAAAGAGTGAACAAGTGAGGACTGATGAGTGACCCTTTGTACTGTGTGAGGAGGTCCAACCGATGAGGTAACTTGAAGTGATTGCTCAAGGCCAGATGCATTACGAGGAGGAACCAGCACTGTCTTGGTCAAAAGGGAGTCACTAGCAAGATTTTTGGGGAGTCCAGCTGAATCTTCTGCAGAATAGCCACCTTATTCAACCAAAGCCCATGTATCGGCTTTGGCCCAGCCGAGTGGAAGGCAGCCACGGTCATCCCTTTGCACAAAGGTGGAGCATCCACTGATCCAGGAAATTATAGACCCATCAGCCTAACTAGCCTGATCTGCAAGGCCATGGAATGGATTATCATGGACCTCATTAACAAGGACATTGGCAACCTCCAAACACTCGATCCCACAGTTTGGCTTCATCAAGGGGAGGTCATGCCTGATAAATTTGGTCAACTTCTTTCAGAGAGTCACCAAAGCCATGGATGAGGGGAAGATGGCGCACACCACCTACCATAAACCTGGTCAAAGCCTTTGATACTATTCCCAACTCGGGTATAATAGATAAACTCTCCCAAGTAGGCATCAATCTGTATGTTACCAGATGGGTAGGAAACTGTCTCACTAAGAGAACTCACCTTTTCAAAATAGGGAAGGCCACCTCAAGCAATAGACCCGTAAAAGCGGTGTACCCAGGGATCGGTCTTGGGGCCTCTGTTGTTTGGGATATACTTTTCTGAGGTGCAGGCCAAAATCAGTGGGCTATGGCAGACCAAGTCTGCAGATGACTGCAAGCTGGGCACTGTCATCAATTCCCCTAGTGATGTGGACTTCCTCTAAGCGGGTCTCACCCAAATAAATGACTGGTGCTAGAAACATGGCCTTAAACTGAATGCCAAAAATGCATCATCATCCCCTTTGGTGAGAGTGACGTCCCCACAAATTATCACATAAATAACAAAGTCCTAAGCATGCAATCAGTTGTGAGGGAGATGGGCACCCAGGTTGACAGCAAACTGTCTTTTAACCATCATGTTGCCTCCATTGTACGGAAAGCTTTCTACATGGCCCACCTCATTAGTAAGGGTACCTCATCCAGGGACAAGAAGGTCATAACATCCCTGTATTCTTCCCTTATAAGACCCATTATTGAGTATAATGCCACTTTTGGCATGTACCCCACAAAGCACATGCGGCAGCTAGAGAGATCACAGAGGTTCCTCACCAGGAGAATCCAGGGCCTCAAACATCTACCCTACACAGATAGGCTAAATGCCCTGTCCCTCTACTCAGTCTCATACAGCCTCCTCAGAAGTGACCTTTGTGTGGTATACAAAAAAATATCAGATCCCGCCTTCATGGGACTGCTACATATCTGCAAGTCAAGCTCCACTCGAGTAACCCACACATGTGACCTCAACCTGGTATGTGACATCAACAGGACTTGTTGGCAGGACAGACGTGTCCCAGAGACTCCCCCTTCTGTGGAATAGACTCCCTCTCTCTGTGCCAAACAGAGTACCTCATTAACCCTCTTTAAGCGCAACCTGGATAACTAGATGGGGAACAGAACACACTCCCCTGGGATTCCATTCCACCTGTGCCCCTGCTGGACAGGAGCATCGGCTGTTGACTTATTGGAACATGGGCTAAATTCTTGGCTAGGCTTGTAAGGGTCTCAGGGCCAATAGCTTGGTAACTTTCTATGATCCTATGACTCTTGGACATAGAGGAAGAGGAGGGAAAGTGTAGAGAAACATCCACTTCCAAGGAACAGAAAGGGCATCTGCCTTCCACGCCAGATGTCATGGCACTCTGAAACAGAAAAGATGGAGTTGCCTTTTCAGAGGGGGTAGCAGAAAGATCTACATGAGGAATTTCCCACTGATGGACTGCGTCTAGTAACACATCTCTGTGAAGCATTACTTTGTGAGCCTATGTTTTAGACCTGCTCAAAGACTCTTACACAAGATGTGCTCTGAAGGGATATATACTGCCTGAAGAGTTAGCTGATAACTGATAGCTAGATCCCATGCCTGAAGAGCTAGCCTGCAAAGAATGTAAGACTTTATGCCCCCCCCCCCAACCTCTTGGAATACCATATCACTCTGGTACTGTCTGTGTAAACCGTCAAGGGACCTGGAGAGAGCATGAGGTGAAAAGCCATAAGGGCCAGAATCAGAGATCTCAGTCTCTTCAATCTTGATGTGGTCTGACTTCTGATGGGGGGGGCAGAGACCCGAACTTTCAGATGGTCATAGGAATCTTAACACCCCATGTCTGAAGTATCAGTGAACAGTTCTTGGGAAGGAACCAGAGGCTGAAAGGGCAGAGCTGGGTGGAGGACAAGTAGCTGAATCCACCACACAGATTCCTACTTTAAACAAGGGAAATCCAGATGGTGGTAATGCTGAAGTCAAACTGACGAAGTACTACCGAAGCTTCTACATACACAATCTGGCAAGAGAAGCATTGGAAGAGAAGAAGCCATAAATCCTAGGGCCCAAATAAACTTCCTGACTGAAATAGCAGGCAGATGAAGAGCAGACTGAAAGAAAACTGTCAAGGACAAAACCTTTGGAGGTGGAAGATAGGCCAACATTGGTAATGTCTGAATCCTGCAGCCCAGATATACATGATCTTGAGAGAGAGTCAGAACAGACTTTTGGAAGTTGATAGTGAACCCCAGATTTTGAAGGAGAGATATAGTGAATTTTACAGCTTGTAATAGGCAACTGGGAGAAGGTGCCTGAATCAAAATGCCTTGGAGCGTGCAAAAGGCAATCACAGGAGCTAGGCATTTTGTGAATACCCTTGGGGCAGTAGAGAGGCCAAAGGGCAAACCAGAGAACTGAAAATGAGTGGAAGAAACACAAAACTTCCTTAAAAAGGGTGAATAGAAATATGAAGGTAAGCATCCTTCAGATCAAATGACACCGGAAAAGCCTGGGCTGCAACAGAGGAAATAGTGTTTCAAAAGAAAGCATCGAAAAGGAAGGAACCCCATACTGGCAGGTACACATTTTAAATTACACATTCAACAGTACTATATGTAGTACAGTGCATAAGCCATTTCTGAAATCAGTGGCTTATTTACTTGTAGTGTCATAGCCTCATCAGAGTGGTGTAAGAGACTAGGGTACTTAAGTGTCATGTGAAGTACTACAGTCATGTCATAGCCTTCATGTTTGTGGAAGAACCTAGTCAGCTGGCACGGTGGTGTGCTGCACGCTCACAAGGATCGGACATTGTACACTGCTAATATGCATATTTATTTATGTCAACAGAACAGCTTGTTGTGCTAGGCAAACATTTTGCATTTCCACTGCAAGTGCACTGATTTGACAGTAAAGTCGCCACCTATCCCATTATCAGTAGGACACTCATGGGATGGATAAAATGATCTCATTTCACGTTGTATGAAGCAGTGTAACTACAACTAACCCACTTTGTCAAAGACCTGAATTGCTGTGAAAAAGCTGCACGCACTTCCGGGTTTTCCATGGCAATTCAGTTACATCACCAACTCAGACCTGCAGGCAGAACTGTTCTCTGCTAAGGCCAGGTGTTTAAACGTGTGCAGCGATTGCCTGCAATTCTTGAAGGGGTGGGGATTGGGGTAGGAAGAGTCCTAAAAAGTCTGAGACTGTAGACAGCTTTTTAATTAACGCTTCTACAGCCAGAGAAACTTTTAGCAAATGGACTGAGATTTTCTTTTCTAGTGATCCAGAAGCCAGCACGGCACTCCAAGAAGCAAGCCCAGAAGGGAAGTCATCCAAAACGCCAGCCCAGTAAAGACTGTGATTAAGCCAGCCCAGCAAAGACTGTAATTATAGTGGTAAACACTAGTAGTACTTTATGACTCGAACTTTTAAAAAGAGGGAATATTGGGTTTTATTTTAATTTTTACTTTTTTAATATTCAGAGGTACACGGGGTTTACTGAACAATATTTGTTTGAATCTGCAATAGTAGTTTTTAGATTTGCAAGTAATCATTTTTAAAGGTATAAAAAAGTGAATATCTGTCTCCATTTTATTGGGGGGGGGGTATGTTGTAACTTATTTGAATCTACAGTGGCTGTTCTATTAGTAGATGTTACTGAGTTTTTTCAGGACAGTTTGCTTTTACAAGTGGAATTATTTCAGGATAATTATTTATAATTTTATAATTTATAATGTATATATATATATATATATATATATATATATATATATATATATATATACACACATATACATATATATATTTATTTTTATATATATTTAAATTTATATATTTTATAATTTTATAATTATTTCGGGATAGTTTGTTTTACAAGTGGAAATGTGTGCGCACTTTGGGGTTCCTATTACCTGACTGAATGTTTAGGTTAGCGAATACCTTAAATGCCAATCTGGTAATAGCGAAAGCAAAACAACGCAAATGGCCGATTTAACGCAGGGAAAGAATTCCCTTGGCTGTTATGTGGATTTTGCCCCTTTCTCAGACTGTAGAGTGATCTCAGAGTTGGTATATTTAGTTAGGGGGGTGTGGGAGGCGAAGTACCCCACTTCATTTTGGTTTAAAATTTCTTTTTTTGCGGCCGAGGGAATCCATTTTCCTACGTTAAATCGGCCGTTTGCTATTTAAATTTTCGGTATTACCAGTTAGACATTTAGGTATTCACTAACCTAAACGTTCGATCGGGTAATATAGACTTTGCACTTTATTTTTAATGCTGTCTTCAGAAATGAACTGTAGTGTTTTGTATAGTAGTAATAGATTGCATTGTGGCTGTCCTGGTGTCTATCTTTTTCTTTGTTGTGCAATGAAAATCATTATAATGTTAACGCTTTTAAAAAGTTTTTTCCTGCCCTGCTTAGATGTGGAGGGCACTGTGGGCATAAAGCTAAATCTGTAGCTGATTTGTTTTAATATTTTCAATGGTAAAAAAAAAGCTGCATTTGTTAATGGTTTTAGAGGATGTTTTCTATTTTCTTTGGTTAGATGTTCTTTCTATTGCAGGGACATACATGTATTTTTTGTCGGTTTCCCATAAAATGTCTGGTTTTCTCGTAAATCATTTGGGTTTGAAGTCACTAATGACAGACACTTGAGATTTAGACCCCACATCTTTCATAAAATGCATGCTAATACAAAATCTAGAATTCTAGTAACTTTATAAGTTTATAACTGCAATAATTTAAGTCCGTCCCTGATTTTGGGTGGCCTCATTATTTTTGCCCAGATTTCTTGCCATCAGAGGTTTGCTTATAGCTGTGTTAATGTCAAGGTTTCAATGGCTGATTTCATACTTAGCTATGGGATAGTACAGTTGTATACACTTACCATAAATGTAGATGCTCTAGTGTATTCACTGTTGCAGTTCTGACTTGTCAGATTTCCTGCTGTGGAAGCCCTTGGCCAGCCCAACTACCAGAGTAAAACTCTCCCTCCTTCTAAGGCTGGTGGAAGTCCTACCCTGACGTCGGTATGCTTGGGTATAAAGGTAGCCAATTGACACTATGACATCAGTACTTTCTTGCCGTTGGAGCCTGAAGTAGTGTTTCAGTATATCAGCCAGTCCGAATCAGACAGCTAAAAGCTCAAAGTTCAAATGCCAGTACTTTCAAGTGCCAGATTTGCTATGTTACTGTATCCTACGAACACTATTCTGCTAATCTGTTGTATGTGAGGTAAGTACATATTAAAGGATGAAGACAGTAGCAGCTTCATCAAAGTCTGACAACAATAAGAAAACATGCAAGTAGCAGGATGTCTGGAAAATATAAGTCGAAATGCAATAACCTGAAAGCATTCTTCAGGTCTTGCAAAAAGGTGTTCCTAGCCACCCATGGTGGAAGAAACAATGTCACATGACCTGAGGCCACTGACCAACTACAAGCAAAATCAAGTCACCTAATGACAACGTATGCAAGAAAAACAAACCATAAGTGACCAGAACTTAAGATCACTGAAGCTGAAGCCTCTGGGGTGTTCCATGCAGTTAAGCATAATACCTCCTATAACGGTTTGGACTGTGCAGTAAAACTAGCCAGCCAGTTGTACAGTTACTCATAAGTTGCAAAGAAACTATCTTCCAGAAGGATCAAGGCTGAAGCTGTTGTTGAAAATGTTCTAGGACTGCACTCATTAGAATGCCTCCTGCATGACCTTCAGAAACTAGGCACTTAATTTACCATATCACTGGATGCTTCTAACCAGTGAAGCATAAAATTATTTCCACTTGTTGTGCGGTACTTTTCCAGAGAAGAAAGGATGGTGAATGTTCTATCACAACAGATTTATAACATTATGGAAAAGCACTCCTTGCCCTGGAGCAGCATTTTATAATAAGGGGCTGATAATGCCAGTGTCAACTATGTAAAGAAATCTGGGGTATGTACTAGATAAAAAGAAAAGTGTCCATCACTTCAGAAAGCTCATTGTGGTGCTCACTTAATTCATAATGCAGCCAAAAAAGCTGCAGCACAACTACCCAATGACAATGACTTTTTTTTGATGAAATGTAGCAGTCATTTCTCATGTTTTGCCACAAGAACCAGAGACTTGAAAGACATCTTTGAGTTCTGTGGCATGGAATTTGAGAACCTCCTAAGGCACATGCCAACAAGGTGACTGTTACTCCTTTCAGCTATTGAGAGAGTAGTAAAATATCTTCCAGTGCTCCAGTCATATTTCCTCTTCCAGGCAGAAGAGGAGACACCCCCCCTTCAGCAGACATGGCAGTACTTTTCAGATAATGAACACAGTGAGACTACATTGCCTGCACTACCCCAGTGCTATTTTCAGTTTCTCAGTGTTGTTCTCATTGACTTCAATGAGTACATAAGTACATTAGAAAAAATCAGCACTTACTGTCATGGAAGCATTTTCAGTAATGGTCTCTCTCAAGAAAAAAAACTGTAGGCAAGAGCAAAAGATGCTTTCTCTGGTGGAAAACTTAGCGCACTTATGAACAAATTAGACACTTCTTTCAAAAAGCTGAAGAGAGACTTCATTGTGTTTTTGGAGAAAACAGTTTGATTTTAGTGAAAAAAAAACTTGTTTACACTGTCTAAGTTATCTTTAACTGAACCCTTTGGATTCAATGACTTATTCAATGTGACGACTGCCTTCACAGTCTGCAATACACAGATGAAGATGGTCTTTTCCAGGAATATTTAACAACAAACCCTTTCTCCAAGGATTATGTACTGCAGGCTAATCACTAGCAGAAAAAAAGTGTCTGAAGCATTTCACAGAAGGGCCCGAGCTGACTGCACTTTATCCAGTAATTGCTAAGGTATTATATATACCAACATCTAATGCATTTGTGGAGACAGTTTTTTTTTCCTTAGTTAAAAATAAATGTACAGATGTGCAAAATTGTTGTAGTGTGGACTTGTTAAAATGTGTGCTAACAATGGCTATAAATTACCAGATGAAATGCAGTGACTTTTACTCAAATATTGCATCAAATAAGGCACTTCTCCGTGCCATCAAATCAACTGCAAAGTAACCATTTAAAAATAAATTGATTTATTTTAGTGTGCACTATGCAAATTTTTAGTTTTCCTATTTAGAAGTGTTATGGTTAATGTAATATGTAGAATTTAGTTTTTTGCTTTTTTAAATATGGATAATCATCTATTGTCCAATAGAAGTAGTGTTTTTTTTTTCACTAAAGTATACTTACTGTTACAACTATATAACATGATTAATGCATGTATTTTTGCAATAATGCTTCACTTTTACTATTACAGCTGCATAACTTAAATGCTTTGTGAGATATTTCAATATGATACAATACCTTCAAACTGTTGTACCGTTAACTGCATCTTTCACCACTCCTGTGTTGATGCCACACCCCCATACCCCAATATGACCAACTTAAACGCTGGTAACCTTATCTGGCAGTCTAAAAGAAACACTTTAGTGGATCATGGTACTGAGGCTACTGTTTCAGTACTTGACAAACTCAGCTCTCTGAATAATTCTGGACGGATTAAAAAGAGCAGTACTGTCCTGTTATTTGGTATCATTATGTCTGTACTAGTAAACACAATCACATTTGAAAAATTCTTACGGGTTAAATGAAACATTAGCAAAATATAACATATAAACTGCAATGTATAATATAATTTAATATAATATAATATAAATACATAAACTAGCTATAAGATGTGGACATTCAGACTGTGCTGTACACTCAGATGTTGCAGCTAGTTTGAGATAACTGCCTCCCTTTACTTCTATCCAATACTTCCATGAGACTTGAAAAGAATTAAAAGCCACTGCAGTCTTTGCTTCAACTACTCATATCTGTAATGGATAAAAGTGCACCTTCTCATATGTAGACTAAGTCATGTTCTATTCATCGGCTCTCCATAACCCCCAACACCTTAGCTTTCCTTTGCAATACAGTACCTTCTCTCTTCCTAATCAGTGCTTGAATTATCACTTAAGACATAGGCAAACACACATATATAAAAGAAAACAAACCATGTTAATATGTTCACAGTTACAAACATTACACATCACATAAATGCTATTATACAATTATCAGCAATCTAACATTACATAAGTCACTCATTTCTGGTCTTCCTTTAAAATTATTTCTTCCTCCAAAACATTACATAGCATGTACTGTTCCCATAATTTTCATTTTTTCTTTGTAGTTTGCTTCTACCCCTTTTCTAAATATCTTACTTCCAGTTCTTTTATCTCTGTTACAATATAAACTACTTCAGGTACAGTTGGTTTAGACTTTGATTTCCATTTTCGAGTAAATGCTTTCTTTGGAAGCTACTAGAATTAAACTTAGCAAGACCTTACCATGTCCAGGCAATTTAGAGCCTATATCCCAGCTCCAAAAATAATTTCCTTTGTTACACCCTTTTGCCTATCCAATTTTTCTAACAGAGTACTCTGTAGGACTTTTTAAAAAATCTGCCACCATATTAGACTGCCAAAATACCTTTCTTCCCCATCACATCTCCAACATTTGCCATCTGCCTGAGGAACAATTCTTGACACTCTGCTTGGGGTATAAAAATACCTATGCAAATACTTCCAAGCAAAAATCCTAAATCTTCTAGACTTTGTTGGATATTTGTGAGACATACATATGTCCTCACCATTGTTTCCTTGTGAACTGCTCATCCAGTCTCTATTCCCAATATTTTCTAACCTCCTTTGAATGATTCCTGTAGTTATCATGCAACATTTTATATGCTCTACAATAATCCTTTTTTAACAGCAGTTTCTGTTTTAGATTCAATTAAAAACCAGAGAAGGTCTTTAATTTAGACTTCCCCTAAATCCTCCTCTACCTATATTTTGATATCCATCCCTAACAGAGAAGGCAGTCTCCAGCCTGCAGTCCAAATATCTTTTTGACCTTTGCCTCTCTAATTATTTGATCCTAACAGCTTGGTTCCTTTGCCAGTTTCTCTAGCAAATTCCAATCCTCTCTTGCCTTTTTTCTGCACCTTTAATTGCAGTCATTCCTTTCAGCAGAATTTCTTTTCTCACACTGGCTTGGTTATTTTTGCTACTTTGTGAATACAATATTCTATATGGATCTTATCCTCCCCTTAAGGATATGCAGCCAAAATCCCATTCTCTCCTTATTTTTTGAATGTCCCCCTTGCTTCATTATCTTTCCTTTTCGCTTGGAATTATAGCTTTCTGCTTGTGTTACGAATATAAACCTTAACTGTGTAGCTCTAAAATATCCCTTCAAATCAGGTAATCCTAAAACACCTTGTTCAACTAGATAAACTTATCCAACTTGACCTTTGTCCTCTTCCCCTCCCACATAAAATCTTTCAACTCTTCATTAATTACTGTTTACAACTTCTACTCTGGTTGATAAAAATATGCCTCACCTGTATATAAAACTAAAGGGACTAAAAACGTTTTCACTGCTTGTACCTTGCTATCCATATCTCAAAACAAGAGCTTCCAGTTTCTCATTTTTTATATTAGCTTTTGCTTAGCTTCTTCCCACATATCCTTACCTGCTATAACAGAATCCTTTTTAACTTATTCTCCTAAATACTTCATTTTGTCATGTCTCTGTAAGCATAATAGGTACTGCTGAACCAATGCATGTGTGGGTACATAGTTTACATCTATAGCCTTTGTCTGAATTAATTTTATATCCCCAAAAAACTGTCTTAGAATGCTCCACAACACTGAGATGTCCTTTTCTGGTTTAAAATGGTATAAAAATTAATCTTCAAATAAAGCCAACTTTTCATGATTACTATACCAGTTATATCCTTGAATTTCTGAGTCCCTTATTTCATTTGCCAATGGTTCTAAATATAACACAAAGGAGAAAGAGGATACCTATGCTTGGTTCCTCTATTCAAGGGCAACGTACCAAACAGAAACCCTCCCACTTTAATTTTCACCTCAAATTCCTAATATAGCCTCCTAATTAACCTTACTATTGTATCAGGGAATGCAAATGCCTCCACTGCTCTACTCATAAAATTCCAACTTACTCTGTCAAATGCTTTTTCTGCATCAACAGCAAACAGCAGCAGCAATATTTTCTTAACATTCTGTTTCCCTCTGGATCAACACTGTTCTATTAATGTTGTTACATGTTTGTCTTCCCTCCACAAAACCACACTGATCCATATCCATCAATTTTGCCAATACCTTTGCCATTCTCTTAGTTGTATACACAAACACTTTACAATCATTGTTTAAAATTGAAATGGGCCAAACTGAAGCTGGGTCTTGATGCGTGTTTATTGTTTTAAGGTGTTACAGCCTTCACAGCTTTATTCCAGGATGTTGGTGATTCCCCTCCTTCTAAAATACTGCTAAGCAAAACCTTCCAAATCTTTATCACTTTATTCTCTCCTAGTTTCCAAACCTCCACAGAAATATCATCTACTCTTGGAGACTTTCCTGCAGACTGATTACACATTACTGTTTTTATCTCATCTCCTATCTTACCTGTTGAGCCTCATCTACCAATAACCCTGTCATTCTTAAATCTTCCATAAACATTCCTATTTGTATTTTTTCTTGATTTCCACATTTCTGATTTAAAACAAAATTTCCATATGACCTCTAATAATTCTACAGTATCTATGGCTATTTTACGTGTTAAAGGCTCCCTAAATCTGGCAACAACCTTTTGTACTTTCTGTTGCCTATGTCATTGTGTTGTGTTGTTTTTGTGTTCGAGTTATCAACAAAAAAGAGCAGCAATCTTTCTAAATTCATGCATATTATCCAAATACACCCTTATTTTCTCTTTAGCACTCTGCAGTTGCACCTGCTCTTATTCTGACAGACACCCCTTATTCTGCAATACTGTAACCTTTTGTCAGCCTCTCTAAATAATTCTTGATAATTCTTAACCTTGTCACTTTTCTTTTATTTCTACCCTATTTTAAACTCTACTTTCATTGTATCCCTCTTAATAGCTGAAACTTCTGAAGAAATCTTGAAAAATATCGACTACCCAGTCCAAAAAAATTCATCTCTTTTTACCAGGTAGGCTGAGAAGCTCCAGTCTCTCATTTTTACCTCATTACCCTGTACTTGTATCTTAGTTGTTAATGGTGCATGATCTAAAATAATTATTGGATGTGTGTAATAACTTTCAATTAAATGCACGTTTCTATGAAATATAATTTCTGTCGAGTCTAGCAAGTTATTGTACCTTTGGGAATAATATGCAAATTTTCTCTGAGTTCCTATTAATAAATTCACATCTTCCATACCAAATATTTCCATAAATTTCTTCAGAAATCTAAGCTCTTTTGTTATATTTTCCCTCCTAGGTTTCCTTTGTCTCTCATATTCTGCTGAATACCCATTCTGAAATTTTATCAAATTCACATTTTCACTTCTTTCGAAATGTATCTATTATAGCATTGCTATTTGCACTCTGCTTTTCTTAACATAATACAAAAGTCTAACCTTTTGTCATTATTTGTGAAGCCATTCACCTTCCAAAATAATGTGTTTAGTGCAGCCATTATAACAACTTATTTTTTCTACCTATCATATATGACAACTTTTTAAATGTTTATTTCCAGCTTTTGTGTTACATACATCCACTAATGTTTGGCAGGTTTTCTTATACAGCTGTTTCTTGTCATCTCCATTTGACCGTGCCACATCATACAAGACTTTTTGTTTAAACAAAAAAACACACACCCCAGAGTACTCCCACAACCTATTAACTTACAACAGACAAAACTGCATACTCTTCAAATAATGAAAGGAACAATTGGCCCAAACTGACAGTTGCACAAACAGGCATAACTTAACCTAACATTAAGGTTATCCATTCTAAGACGCATGTTACAGCATGTGCTCCTACTTACACTAACAGCTGTCTGTTTTTGTCTTATCCTCATTTCCCTTACAAATGTGAAACACAGTTTATATGCTTTCAGAAAACAACCTTAAAAAAATGTTCTGGCTTTTATTGCTTCCCCCATAGACAGCTTGTCTCCATGGAAACACTAGCACCAAATGTACAGCTGTGCAAACCTCTCATGTCTCACTGAATATTTACCTGCCAAAGGAAAACTTTTCATTACATTCAGTGTCCTTTTATTTACTTGCTTACACAAAAAATACTTATTAGATTATGTCAAATGCCTTAATCCAGATATTCACCTATGCAAAAAGGAATGCAGGACATATCAAATGTACATATATTATAATCTGTGCAATTTTACACTTTATCCTCACCTGAACAAATCAAGATTACAGCATATTAACTTAAACATGCTTTTGTCTATGTCGTGCCTTTCTTCTTTTACACAGCAGTGCCTACATTTCTTAAAACTATTAGAAAAAAGGCACTAAGAAAAAAAGCACTTATTTACTTTTGCATTTTGTAACATGAAATGTCCCAGTAAAATCCTATTAAAAATAAAAGTTTACTTTTCGTTTTTCCATTCCCTCCTCCATTCCCTCTCTGTCTTTCCAAACATTTACGATATGAAATGGGAAATGTGCATTTCAGCCCTCTTTAAGTTTAACAAAGTCAACAAAAGTCCAGTCTTTCTAGTTTTCTTGTAAAGCCATACTTCACAAATGTGGTTGACGTTTTAGTCTCTCACATTTATTCACTAATTTCAGTGCTGCTAGTCTTCTTCCTGTTCATCTTCATCCCCCAAACCATGACTCAGGTTCAAGTTCAAGGTACTCCCACTTCCTCTAATCAGCTCCTATACTTTTTTCTGTCTCTTAAGCACTTTTGTTTGGAACACTGGAAAAGGATTCACTGGCAAAGTTTCTCTATAAGCTTTATTACCAGAAGAATGAGAAGCGGAGCCCCTTTCTGTTTGATAACTCACTTTTTGTTGACCAGACTTTTGAATTTGCTCCTCAGCCAGTTTTTGCATCAAAAAGAAACATGACCGCCTCCAGAAAAATATACTGAAGACAGCTAGGTACAGCAGCTCGAATCTCATACCTTCCTCTCAACATTACCCGATTGTGGGGATAAACTTGCCTCTCTTCTGCCTGGTGTACAGTGAATTGTTTACCATGAATAGTTTACTGTCGCCAATATATAATACTTTGCCCTTTTGCCACAGTTTTGTCAGGATCAATTTTTTCTGCTGGTATGATTGTATCTTTACTAATACAGACCTTAACTGCTTTCTCATAGCCAAGTTTGGCGCATACACATAATGTGTCCTTTCAATTAACAAATCCTCCTTTGGAATGCCAGTCCAGTTGCCTATTTGAGCTTTCATAAAATGAATACAGTCTGTTCCTTTCAGATTCTCTGGTACAGCAGAAAATCTCAGGCTTTTTCCCCATGCTCTGTCTTTTAACTCTACCATTTTCTGAAACAATTTTTCAGCAGTCTCGTACTCTGCCAGCCTTTTCTTCATTTTGAATTAATAAAACTGCAAACATAAGAGGTCATCTGAACAGCTGTTTAAAGCCTCTTCCATTTTTCCAGCCTTTTGCTATTTCAGTTGTTATACTCCTTCAATGTTTTGTTTACTTTAATCACCACTGACCATATTTGATTTATTTGTCCTCTGGATTACTGGAAGCCATGTACCAAAGCTGGAGTTTGAACTGTTTTTTTTTTTTTTTTTTTTTGCTGAACAGCTACGTTTTCTCTTTTCAATCTGATTTTCTTTCACGCTCCCTAAGTTGTTTCTTCTTTGCTGGCATCAAGCCAGTATACTTACCAGCCAGTAACTGAATTTACTAAAACTTGTACAGTTCCTAGTCCTTATCTCTCAGTTTCTTTTTTTCACACTGGGAGAGGTGAAACCATGCTGCTGATCAGTGTGCCAACTTGGAAGTCTCATGCTACTATTGAAAAAAAAAGGTTGAACTGGTCCAGGTGTACCTTGGTGTGCTCTCCACAGTTGTCATTTTGTTTGAAACTTTTCCAACAATGTGACTTCCCCTTCCCTTCAAGTCCCCTAAACTACACACAGTACTTCAACTATAATGTTTATCATTTGGTCTAATAAAGGGAATTTATTAACTAGCTAGCCATACATTTTATTCAACCAGCTGTGCTATACAGCATTTGAAATGCCTTTTCTAGTATCCTTTCACTCTGTTTCTGGTGGTTTAGGCTTTCTGTAATGATCCCCCCATGCGTCTCTCTTCTATATTTTTCAAACTGACTTTCTTTAGTTACTTATTCTTCCTCTACATTATCATTTTGCAGGTTGAACACAAGACGCTTGTAAGTAAATAAAGCAAAATTACTACCTCTTATATTATATGATGCTTTCACTGTTCTAACATTCCTTTTCATGCTTGGAGATCCACCCCTATTCCCTCCTCAACTTGACATCATCTGTAAGCAGAATGATCCCATTTACTGTGGCTCACGTGAAGCTGGAGACAAAAACAATGAATGGGGTTAGACACAGGACTGATCCCTGAACAGCAGCAGCTGTCACAGTAAGCTTCTCATCTCAGCATAGCCAGCAACATTCTGCCTGCTACTGCGCTCAGGCTAAGTGTTTTGTTTTGTGAGCAATTCCTTCCCATGCCATTACAGGAGGGCACAACTATCACTTGCTTACAGTCCCCTAGGACCAACCCTTTTCTAAATGAGCTACTGAAAGTTTCAGTCACATGTGCTAAGAGTACCCCACAGCTCTTTTTAGGATCCTTGTGTAATCTCTTCTGTTTCCTATGTCTTATTCTAGTTCAGCTTCCTGAGTATACTTTCCATATATTGTTTTGCTCTCCCTTCATATTTCCTATATCCTCGTCCTGTCCTCCTGGCCTCATACTTTCTTTTCTGTTTGTTTTGTGAATAATCATGATGAATAGTTCTTTTGAATTTGTATTTGCAAACTTCCTCTCCAGCTCACATTTTGCCATCGTAGCATGTGCTTTTGCCCTACATCTAGCCTTCATTTATCCTTCCCAGTAGTCCTCCCTTAGTTCTAGTCCTTGCGTTTTACTGCTTTTTCTAACTATCCTCACCTCCCTGGTAAGCCAGAAATGTTTTTCATTCTGTCCTGACAATCCTGCTTCATCTTTTCCATTTTCCCCACATTACCTCTTCTATAGTTTCATCATTTCCTTGTATTCCTCCAAGTTACACAGACTGTAAACCCCTATATCATGTAAAAGTCTACTTCCTTACAGTTTCAGACAAAAAGTCATGCCAGTACAGTGACAACACTTGCTTTACATACCTAAAACTGAAACATGTTAGTAAAACAAATAAAATCTGTAAAATGAAAGACAACTAAAATTAAACAGTTTGAATACGGGAGGTTGTCTTCTCACAACCTCGAGGGTAAAGGAACTCTTCATTTTCAAGCAAAATCAAAAATTCCCTTATGTATGAGGTTGTGTAACCACATTACATTTAACCTGAGAGGAACAAAAAGGAAACATTTTTCACAGCACAATCATTCTAAATCATATTGTAGTGAATACATCTCACTGATTAGGCTCAAACAGTTGGAAAAAGGCAAACCAAGAATCAATACATGGTCCACATAGTCCAAGGTTGAAAACCTGTGAATTCATTCAGTCAGAAGCTTCATAAATTAATAAAAAATGTAGTTTACTAACATCAAATAGCAAAGGTTGAGTGCTTTCATCCAAAAAACACTGGACTTCTTCCAAACATTTGACTGGTAAATACTTTATATATACCCATCCATAAACTTAATTGCTGGACGTTAATAGGCTAATCAAAAGTTTTAACGTGAACATTCATCTAATGTAATTTGTAATCAACCCCAAACATAAAAAGCTATTAAAAGTATACTTTTTTGTAAATATAAACCATCTCCAATAAATGTTTCTTCAACTATGGCTTTGAAAAGAAACACTGCACACATTCTTAGAACTCTGACACCTCCTTTTACTAATGATCCGGAAGGAATGCATTAACAAAAAAAAAAAAAATTATGTCCAGGTCGGGGGCCAGCCCCCTTCGGGAATGTCATAGAGTCTCTCCATCGACACGGTTTTTGAATCTAGCACGACTCCCACAGTAAATGATGAACTACATCCCCCACAATGACAAACAGGACACTGTCACTTAACATCTTGGTTTGAATGCAATTTTTCATTCCATACAGAGTCCAGCAGAGGAATGACAAGGTCAGTCTCAAATTTAAGTTGTGAGACTTTGAACGAAAACTGAAGAAGTTATGTACACTACAGACAGATAATTCATATTTAAGGCAGTGTTTGAGACGGGGAGAAATTCCCAGAGGTTTGTGACTGTTTAAGTTTCCCTTCAGTGTTACAAAGGAATCAAGGAATACAATTTTTTAACTGACATGTTCAATACACATGGAACTGAGTTGAAAAAAATTATTAAGTTAAATTCTTCACACACTCATTCTCTAATGAATGAAATTTATTTTTTAAACAATGCTATTATGAATTATTTATTATTATTATAATTGTTAATAATTATTGTTTAACGATTATACTCAAAGGTACAAGGATATTTTTAAATCTGTGAATGATCATGCTTTTATCCTTGGTTCGAAGAAAGGAAAATAAATTATTGACAGAGAATATATTACAAGGAAGATAAAGCCTACCCTTTAACTGACAAGGTACACAATTTAAGTGATAATGCTGTGCATGATACCAACCAGAATTTTAACCCCGAACCCTTGAATGAGGAAGTAGTTAACAACTCTACTAATATGAGATTTTTACAACAGGAGGTTAACTGTGCAGACAATTTGGAATTTCACCCATGGGAGTTTGCCACACTACCCAGGAGATCAGAGAGAATAAAAAATCAGATTGCGAAGTAAGAGACTTTCCACAAACAGGGCCCAAACTCACTCCGATTATCAAATTAATGCATTGAGGGGCAGATGGAACTTCAGGAGACAGGGACAAAGAACAAGAAAAGGGCACAACTGGTAGCCCAGCGAGACCATCAAGACATTGTGCATTCTTATGAAGGTAGGGTTATTGCTAAAATGGTTTTCATATATTTAACTTTAGTGATTTAACAATTGATGCTTCATATATTAAGTTGTTTGAGAAAAGATTTAAGTTTGACCCTAAAAAAGAGGCAACATTTCAGATGTGATTGTTGAATTAAAGCTATTTACAAGGAAACAATCTATCTTTTCTCAACAAAGGTAGAGGTAATATGTGCTCTGACAAGTCTTTGAGAAAGAGAAGTGTGTTTAATCCCCCACAGCACAAAACATTCAGTGCATTTGAGAAGGCCTGTGAAAGACCTTTATTCCCTGTTGCAGAAAGAAAGAGATGTTTTTCTAATTTGCCCACTGAAGAATGCATTCTATTGGACAAACTGACAAGAAACAAATCGATCAGAATAATGAAGCCAGATAAGGGAGGGGGCGTTATGCTAGCAAACCAGATTGATTATGTCATCAAGATTTTCAATGTATTGCAAGATGACAAAATATACACTGGTCTCTAGTTCTGGTAGATACTTCAGCACAAGATGTTATTTCCATTGAATCCTACAACCTTCTGTTCAATAACCCCCCCTTATCCCAGCTGTCTTTGGTATTCCAAAGACTTATAAGAATATAATTGATCCGCCCTACAGACTTACTGTAGCTGCCCATGAATCCAAAACTTAGCCCCTACGTGGTTTATATGAATTAAAGGCAGTTTAAAAGATTATCTCCACATTTTGCATGACTCGTGATATTTCCTGGGTAAATTAACCCCAGGTCTTTGGGGAAAACAAGACAGTTTTTTTTAACTATAGATGTTACAGACCTCTTTCCATGTATCCTGTATGATACTGGTTTGCAGTTTTTTTGCAGATGCTTTGATGGACTATAAAATTTTGGAGACAAGGGAACTCAGATTTTTGGTACACCTGATGGATTCAACCCTTCAAATCAATTTTTTTATGGTAAATTTTAAAGACAAGTGATCAATGTCAGGATGGGGGTGGCCTGTGCCCCCATTATTGTGAACTTAGTTATGCTCACTTGGGAGAAACAATATATTCTGGGTACAAATTACTATTGCTTAAGGTCTTCCTATTGTAGATTTTTGGACAGTATGTTCCCAATATGGACAGTTAGTCCAGCAGATACAGACCAAATTCTTGACATATATATATCTGGTACAACCACTTTCTTGATCATAGGAGATTTCTAGGCTATTAACTCAGAGGTAATTTTAAGCCTAGCCATTTCATCCCAATGCAATACCATAGAAATGCTAGCCAATACCCAAGATTGCATTTAGTGATGACTGCCCATGTCCAAGAAGGTTGTGAATGCTACTCCCAGTAAGAAGTTATGGTGTCCCATCCACTCGTCTAGTTTTCTCTTGAACATACTGTCACAGAGGTGCTCTGTTTCACATTAATTGGTAGCCTGTTCCAAACACGTGGAAAGTCACTGGGAGATAAATCTGTCCCTCCAGCATGTCCCTATTTAAGTCACAGGCTATATTTAGGTCCTGGAATGGGTAGCTCTAGTCCCATTTGATTTACAGATAGGCAGCAAGTTCATTAGGTTTGGGTCTTGGATTGCTCTGTAGGCCAGGCATAAGTCTCCCCTAAGAAGTTTATATGATATGGAGCATAGTGACAAGAACTTTAGTTGGGCTGTGTAAGGCACATGCTGGAGTGCCTTGATCTTCTTTATTAGAAACTTTTGAGATCTTTTCAATTGCTGCAGGTGCTTTATACTGTACATGGCGAAAAGGGCGTTATACTTATGGGTCAGATAAGTATAGAGGACTTACAACCTTTTTTGCTCTCGAGGCATTGCCTTTACTAATCAAGTGTGCTAAGTAGAAAGCCTTCCTTACTACAGCAGCCACATGGTGGTCAAAGTTAAGGTCGCAGTCAACTTGTGATCCTAGGTCCCTTACCACTTTGTGGACACTGAGGGTATTGTTGTTGATTTGGTAGTATAAAGGGTCATTGTTTGTACTGAAGGGAATAATTATTAATTTCCTTGCATTCAGTTTGAGACCGTGACTAATACTCCAGTCGCTGGTCTGAGTAAGACCCTCCTGGGATATAATGACATAATTTGGGGATTCAATGCTCTGCCACAAACCCTTAGTTTTGACCTGAACTCCTGATAAGTATATACCAAACAGTAGAGGGGCCCATGTTGCACTCCGCTGGTAACAGGTCTGCTGGTTGATATGGAATCACCTGCTGTGATAGTGGGTGTCTGGTTTGTGAGCCAGTTGGCAACCCATCTTACAATGAAGGGGTTGACATTCAGTTTATGTTTATTAGTGATGCTTGAATGTGGGACTGTGTCAAAAGCCTTTGCCAAGTTGAGGTATGCTGTGTGCACAGATTTGCCCTCTTCAATGGCCTGGTCACATTTCCAAAGAAATCCACAAACTTAACAGGCAAGATCTACCCTTGACGAAGCCAAACTGGGTAGGATCCAGAGATTGGGGGGTCACCTACGTCAATGAGGTCCATAATGATACGTTCCATGGCCTTACAGAGGAGGCTGGTCTAGCTTATGGGTCTGTTGCTAGGCCACCTTTGTGTAGGGGAATAAATGTTGCTGTTCACCAGTCCACAGGAACAAAGCCTATGGTTAGGCTATGACTGAAAGGGGTACTAGTGGTGATGTTAGTTCATGTTTTATCCTGTTTAGGAGACAGCCTGGGATGTCGTCTGGTCCCACAGATGTTGTTTTTTCTTTGCCTTAGACAAGACTTTGAGGACCTGCTCTTCAGATATTTCAGATATACAGGGTGGGGCGGGGGGGGTGAGGTGGGGGGAGTTTGAGAGAAGGTTTGTGATAAGTTAGGAGGGGATAAGGGAGTGAAATTTTCACCAACACTATCCGCTAGCAGATTTGCTATCTCTTTGGGGTCAGTTTGTGTGATACCATTGGTCAGTAGTTCAGCACATGCTTGAGTCTTACCTTTTAGGCTAATAACATAGCTATAAAAGGCCTTATGACTATCCTTGGCTGTACTTGCTAAGTTTCTCTCAAAGGAGCTCTTATAAGATTTGACAAGTTGTCTTGTCTGTTGAGGCTGAGGAGGCTGCTTTTCCATTGTTGGGGCCTTACCTTTGTTTTCTTGGACAGCAACTTTTTGCTTTTACTGTAAAGTTTGTTGATGCTGCATGTCTAATCACCCTTGACATCCACATCCCACCCCCACACCCCAGTAAGGAAACCTCCGTAAAAAAACTTCTCCAAAGCCAACTTCATGCTACTCAAGTCAGAAGTGTCAAGCTTCATGACACTCATGCAGACGGGAACTGAAAGTTCGACTGCTGAATCCTACACTAAGGCACTGTACGAGCACATCCACTCGTGCATGAATCGTGCCATCCCCAATAAAACCAAGACGCTCTTCTCCAAAAAAGGGAAGCCAATCTGGTGGTCCCTTGCCATAAACAAACTTTACAACAAAAGGAAGAAACTGTTGCAGAAAAGAGGAAAATCCCAGGATACAAAAAACTCCCTTACCAGCCTCAGTAAGAAGCTGAGCTCCCTCATAAAATCCTACAAAGCTAGTTACGAAAATAAAATTGCCAAAAATTCCACAGACAACCACAAGGCATTCTATAGCTATGTCAGGAATCTAAATGGCAATGTTCGGATCTGCTCTGAGCTACAACAGAATGGCACTAAATATACTGATCCCAAGGATATTGCCAATATCCTGGCAGATTGATTCAGTGCAAACTTCACCCCCTAAAGGGCCCATCTCAATACCAAAAGATTGCCAAATTCCAGTAATAATGGCCACACAGGTAAAAAAATGCACTCTCCAAAGCTAAGAATACAGCATCCATGGGACCAGACGACATCCCAGGCTGTGTACTACATGAACTACAAAATGAAATGGCACCTCACCTAAGTGCCATGTTTAATCATAGCCTCACCTCAGGCTTCATGCTCACTGAGTGGCGCACAGCTAAAGTTATCTCACTCCACAAGGGGGGATCCACCTTGGATCCCAGGAACTACCAACCCATCAGTCTGACGAGCCTGATCTGCAAGGCCATGGAACGTATTATCATGGAACAAACAAAGACACTGGCAACCTTCAAACACTGGACCCCACACAGTTTGGGTTTGTGAAGGGCCAATCATGTCTCCTGAACCTGACTGACTTCTTCGAATCAGTCTCCAGAGCCGTGGGGACAAGGGTAAGGTGGTCCACACAGACTATCTGGACCTTGCCAAGGCCTTCGACACCATCCTCCACTCTGGAATCATACATAAACTTACTAAGTTGGGCATTAATCCCTACGTCACTCGATGGGTTGCCAACTGGCTCACTGACAGCACCCACAAAAAAGTAGCCGACTCCAAATCCAGCTCCAGACAAGTGGAGCACCTCAGGGTTCAGTCCTGGGACCGCTCTTGTTTGGCATCTACTTCTCTGAAGTACAGGCCAGCAATAAGGGACTCTGGCTAACAAAGTTCACAGATGACTGCAAACTGGGAGCCATTACTGAATCCCTAAATGATGAGGATATTCTACAAAAGGGCCTTACAGAAACAAATGCTTGGTGCCAGAGCCATGGGCTCAAGCTCAATGCAAAGAAATGTATAGTTATCCCCTTTGGGAAAAAAAAAAACATGTACCCATGAATTACCACATAGGTGGCAGTATACTAAACACTGAAAGTGTGATAAGAGACTTAGGGACACAGGTGGACAGTGGTCTCACCTTCGATAAACACATCGCCACAACAGTCAGGAAATCCTTCCATGTGGCACAACTCAACACTACAGGCTTTTCATCCAGAAAAAAGGAGGTCATTGTCCCACTGTACACACCCCTCATTAGACCAATTATAGAATACAATGCCCTGTTTGGTATGTACCTCTCAAGACATCTGCAACAACTGGAAAAAAAACGCAGAAATACCTCACTAAAAGAATCACAGGCCTAAAGAAGATGCCCTATACTGACCGCCTAAAAAACTCTACCTATACTCTGTCGCATATTGTCTACTCAGAGGCATTCCCTGCTTAACATACAAGGCCATGTCAAACCCAATGCTGTTGGACATGCTACACTTAAAGAAATCCCAATCCCTCAGACAGACAGACTCCAGGGATCTAAACCTTATCATCACAATGAACAAAACATGCTGGAGGGATAGGTTCCTGACCCAGAGACTCCCCAGACTCTGGAATAGACTGCCCATACATGTCAAGCAGACAGCCTCTTTGGCCCTCTTCAAAAGGAACCTTAATGATTGGATGGCAGATAGGAAATTCACCCTGGGGATCACATCAGTCGCCCTGCTAGACAGGGGTCCAGGGAAGTAAATACTGTGGGAAGAAATAGCCAGGGAATTGTTATGGCTAGGGCCGACAGCCTAGTACCAACCTATGAACCTATGTCCACTATGGCAGCTTGTTTTTACTTGGGGTCCTGGCTTTGATTCTTTCTGGTAAAGCCAGGTTTATACGCTTATGCACGTGACTGTACAGGGCTTCAGTGTAGTTACCACTTCCAGCTTGGGGTGTGGTTTGGAATGCATTTATACCTTTACCTAGGAGGGTATAGTTTGCCTTGGTTAGGTTTTTTTTAGTCTGATTTCACTCTTTGTAAGTTTTGATGTTAGTGCCAAGCTCAAAGGTGTCTGATTTGTGGTCAGTTTTAAATGAGGGTCCGACAGTTGTGGCACTGCATCTGTTTGACATACTGGCGAGGACCACATCTAAAATGTTTGTTCCTCTTGTCAGGGTATGAACAATTTGTTCCAGGGCATTGGAATTAAAGTCAAGGAACTTTTGTGCTAGCAAGTTAGGGCTACTATAGGTTTCCCAGTTGACGGTGTGAAAATTTAAATCCCCCATAACCAGTGTATTCAGTAAAATTTGGATTGTCTCCAATTTAGTCAAGTAGGCTTCATGGGTGTCGTGACCCATGCAGGGGGATCTATAACTGCCTATGACTTGAATGGGGGTCTTACCCACTGCAACCTAGACTTGGAGTAACTCTATGGATTTGCCCAGTCTAACTATACGGGAGGTGAATTTATCTCTAATAGATAATGAAACACTGCCTCCTTTAGTTTTCACATGTTCATTTTGTGGTCTAAAGGTGTGGAAGGCATTGTAGCCTTGCAAGCCAGGGTACTCTCTGAGGCCTTAAACCAGGATTCTGTGACTGCACAGACATCTACATCTTCCAGCGATAGAAGTGCTTCCAGGGAGTGCAGTTTTTGGTTTAAGCTCCTACCATTTAGCAGCATGACCTTTACTTTGTTCTGATTGGCTAATTTCATGTCAGTAATACTGTTTTCGAGACCTTGCCTAAAAAGGTACTGGGGGAGGCAAGAGCCTTTGCCAGCAGCTGAAATTCTAGAGGTGCCAGGTGCAAACCGTCTCTGTTTGATGATTTGTCAACCATGGCCTCTCAAACTGACAGGAACTGGATCCCCTTTCAATAATGCCAAAAACTAAGCCAATCATTGAACTCAATCATTTTTGTTTATATTGTGGCATCATTCTAGGTGAGGGTACTATGCTGCTGAAGGCTAGGACATACACTCAGAGAGCTCAACCATGTCTCTCTTCATACAGTCCAGTGGGGTACGTCTCAGGTTGTTCACACCAACATGAACTATGACAGAGTCATAATGGCGCTTGTTGCTGAGAGACCAGAGCGCATGCGTGATCTGACAAAAGCTGGTACTAGACAGGCAGTTGACAGTGACTTTCTCTTTGTCCAACTTGGTGATCGGAACATCCATGTGTCTCACTATTGAGTCTCCAATGACAAGAAAAAAAAAAATTTTCTGAGTGTTATGCCTTATGGGCTTGGTGGATAAAACACTGGTGTTGTTGCTGTTTGTCATGGGTGCTGTGGGGACTTTGTTAGTTGTAGCAGTCGTGTTTTTAGGAGGTCTCTGGTGTTTCTGTAAGTTTTTCGAGAGAACCTTTGTATATGTAGATTTTCGTGTTTGATGCATACTATGTGTATGAGTAGTGGTGGGTGAGTTGACAACCTTTTCTGTGTTACTGAGTGAGAGAGAGCATGGATTCAAGATTCTTGGTGTAGATACATCGCTCGCACTCTGTACTAAAGTAAGTTATTAGTAGAGGGCTGTTGGTGTACATGAGGCAATTGCTACACTGCCTCAAGAGACCCAAGTCAACAAGGTTGGCAGGAGAAACAAAAGTAGTCCTCCAAGTGTCCATAATGCTAGGTTGAAAACTGCTGTCACTAGAGGTGGCTTTTTAGAATTGATCATGGAGGAGCTCTGTGGATGGATATTTTGTTTTTTATTTATTTATTTTTTTGCTGGTAGTTTAATGGGTTACAGCTCACTAGTAGTACTTCTTTGACCAGGAAAGCACTAAGGATGAGGGTTATACTAGTGTGCTACAGCAGTTATATCTATGGGAAAAATTGCTGAATTTAACTGTCCGGCTTTGGAGCACAATTGCATGGCAGAGTACGGTGCTGCACGACGCACAAACAAGCAAACACCTGCTCAAATGCAGGACCTAAATATCAGAACCTAAAAACTTGGAAAAAAAAACTTGAAAAAGATTCAAAAGGACCAATGAGGATGCTTATTCCAAGCCCAAGACTGGCCTCCCTTTACCAGACAGGTCAGCACAATCCTCTCACTAAAGTGCAGACAGGTCACTTCCAATCCAAGATGACCTGGAAAAACATGCTCAGAACAAACAAACCACTACAAACAGACCCAGATTCAGCAAGCCTCTGGACTATGCTACAGCTATTAGTTACCCTAGTTTCATCGGGAAACACTAGACAATGTTTAAAGCAGCAGAAAATCAGCAAGGAGGCTCTAAAGTGTGCTTTAAACAGCTAACAGATCAGTTATTTAAACAGTGCTTGGTGGGAAAACCAGAACAGGAAGAACAGATATAGCCTTTAAAACAGCAAAAAATATCAGTAAACACTTAAAACAGTGAAAATAGCAAAAACAGCTTTATAAACGGTGAGAACAGCAACAAAATTCAATTTAACATGCACAGTAATGCAGACAACTGCAGTACAACATTGTAGTTTAGTACACAGTATATAAATACAGTATAAAAGAAGGGGGCAGGTAATAAAAAGTGCAGTAGTAAAAGAAAAAAATAGGCAACTTATGTTTTTTTGGAAACTCAGAAGTTGCTAGTCATCTGGTATCTCAGCTCAAAGTTGTGGCTGGTAGCCCACCTCAGTTCAGCTCGGTACAAACAAGCTCACTTACCAGTACATCTTAAACAGCGCACATAATTTAGATGTACTGTTTACAATAGAAAACAAGTTTGTTTTGATTATTTAGAGGAAGGAAACTTTTTCAAATTCTTATTTATTTTACAATAGTTGCCATCCATGGTTCTGTAAAACTTGGTTAAGGGGCAGTTTATAAGGGCAGCCAGGATAGTCTCAAAAGAAGAACTTTTTTTGCAAGAATTAAACACAATGATCAATGTTTTTAGAAAAGGGATATCCACCCAATTTACTGAATGAACTTAGAACAGAGGTGATTAAGAACAGAGGAGTCAAATACCATCCTATTCTTGACAAACCTACAATGTTAGAAAGACCATCCTCCATCCTTGATGGTTTTGAGCCCAGGGTTAATATTTTTCAAAATGCCATGGCTATTAAGCATAGTGATCACAGTATGAAGGTTAAAAATATTATACTGAACAACTGGTCCATCCTAAAAACAGATGAAGGAGGTTTTTGATTTAGTGGGAGAAGTACCTGTCTTTATATACAAGGTGGATACCAACATTAAATAAATATTGGAAAAAGAGAACAAGATGACACAACGAAATGTGGCAGATGTAGCTATTGTGGATACATTACAGAGAAAAAAGATGTTCTTTATTACAGTCATTCAGAAAAAAAGGAAACTGCAATTAAAAAGGATTAGTTTACTTAGTAGTATGCACCCAATGACAGTATTTTTATGTGGGGAAAATGGCCACGAAACAGGCTAAAAGAACATTTGTATGACATGAAAAAAGCAAATCAGAATAATGCCTTGTATAAACACTCACTTATTTGTTAAGGGTTTAAGAAGTTTGAATTTGACAGTTTATCCCAATGTCAGGGGTTGGCTTTTGGGAAAACAGGCTACAGTATAAAGAACTGCTCTGGCAGGTTAAATTGGATGTGACTGTTAAACCGGGGTTAAATGAGCATATATCAATACAGCCTGTGCTCAAAAGGAGGGCGGCGAAGCTTTGATAATGATACAGTGTCTCGTGTGATTTTTTTATTTAAATATTTATACAAAAAGATTTTACTGTACATTTTACTTCTTCTATTGGATATATTTTATATTCACAAAAATATATACTTTTAATAGCTTTTTAAGTTTGGAGATGATTATAAGTTGAATTTAGAAAAAAATGTTCACTTTTTTTGATTAACCTATTAACATCCAGCAATTAGTTTATAGATTGGCTTCTGAAGTCCAGTGTTTTTTTGATGAAAGCACTCAGTCTTTGTCATTTGATGTTATTAAACTACATTTTTTATTAATTTATGAGGCCTTCAACAAAGTGAATTCACAGATTTTCAGCCTTGGACTACGTGTACCCCGTATTGGTTCTTGGTTCAAAGTGGTCGCACAGTTACATACCTTTTCATTGGGAAAACGACAAACCAGTTAAAAGCCAGAATGGAACGTGACCCAACCTTAAATGTTAAGCACCCCCTGCTTAAACTGTTAAGGTTGGGTCCTATGCTAGGCAGTAAAATCTGCCTGTACTGACTAGCAAATGACAGCATCAGACCAAAACATTTGCTTCTGCCAGCTGGCTGCACACTTAACATGTCCCTAACTTCCCATGTAAAAAAACTTAAGAGAGAGCCCTAGAGTAACAAAATGTGTGTTTGCTTATACGATATGAAGAATAGGAACAGTGAAACTCAAATGTATGACATTTAGTGGCTTCAAGCCTCAGCGGTTTGTCCAAAAATCACATATTTTATGAGGACCACGCCAAAAATATGAAGCAATAACGTAGATGCCCTATGAAAATCTAGGCAGTTGAGAGATATGGAGCTAAATGTAAGCGTAACAGACTACGTTGCAGTACCTGTCTTGACAGTGCTCACCAAGTGTTTTATGGCTTTGAAAGCCAGGAAAACACTTAGCGATTTTTCCCCCATAACTAGTAGTACATAGAGATGATAAAGCTCATTGCCCTACAAAGAATTATGATCGTCTCACTGATTATAACCCCTAATTATGTGTCCTCAACATGGATGCCAAGATTCACCTCCCAAGCTTTGCTCTCAAGGTGAATTTCTTAGCATCCATATATTGAACACACAAGCGGGTTATGATAGGTGACCCCAAAGTAATCCTTTATGCTGCTATTAGTTACTTATAGAAAGTACCACTACTGAAATTAAATGCTCCCCTCACTTTATACCCACTCCCAGATTGGAGTGACCCTGTCTGATGGCTCCCCCACATACAATTAGTCCATTTCATCCATAGGAGTGGGAGCAAGGTATCCTTAGGCTATCAACAGCCTTAAGACCCACTCAATCCAGTAAGAGAAGCCGTATCAACCTATCTATTCTCCAGTGTTGGAAGTAAGGTGGTAGGGAGCATGTCAACCAAATCCCTTTGACAACATCTAGTAAATTTTGAGAACATAGGAGTACTTTAAAGATCAAATGCAAAAGTGATCGATCAATCCATTGATACACAATGATTTACTAGTTTTACATCTACTTTATGCCAATCACTACAAAATCGCATCCTGTTCCATCTTACTTTTGTTGCCTTTCCCTTGAATACGGCTGTGTTTGTTTATTGATTTACTGCCCAATTGAGTAACTGTGCTGCAGTCTGGTTACTCTGTAATAAAATCTACTGCAGGCAACAGAAAACATGCCAACTCACTACAAACTGATTCTTCCCTCTACTGCATCATCAGAAGGCAAGACTGAATGACATGGAGTCAGTTGTTCAGCATACAGCAAACAGAGAAACCAATTTAGTAAACTTAATATAGGGCTACTCAAATAACTGAAGTGAAACTACACATCTTAGAACAAGAAAGTCCACTTGACAAGATGAGGGCATAATTATAACAAAAAGAAATGGTAAAAAATGCACTCAGTCTTTTAAGAAGTGTTTGGTTAAGCGAGAAGCAAAAACAATTAAGGAATTCAAGGAATTTTAAAGCTCTGAAGAGAAAGTTTCTTGTGTCTCAAAGTAGTCAGTAAAATTATCAACATGGGAACCTGGCAGGTCAAAATTCCAAAAAGTTTAAAGTATCGGCAGAAGAATAAACTGTCTTTCCGAATGTATATCAACAGCTTTCCCATTCTTATCAGAGAGAATGGGCTTAACAGGAGTTTTCTGCTTTAGGATTAAAATGTGATCTAAGGTACTCTCTATAACCTATGAGACATTTTAGGAGCAAGAGGTTCACTTCTCAGGTATGTTGAAAGCTGTGGAAAAAAACATCCTCCAAAGCTGATAAAACAGAAGGGACAGAAGGGACAGCTGCAGACTGTGTATCATCTACTTTTGATGAGGAATACTGATTTCATTTTGTTCTCACTGAAATAAATCTTTCATTTAGGCTAAGGTCTCGGAAAATATTGATCTTTTGGAAGGAAATCTGAAATGACACTTTCTTCAGAATCAGAATTTTCAGCTTGAGGAAACATCACCGAAGAAAAACATTTCCTCCATTAAAGGGAGAATGTAATGCCTTAGCAAATTCAGGCATGTCTTCTCTGTCCACAGTTAAAGATACAAGAGAAGTGAGATTCTCATTTTTTTTTTGTTTTATTTTTCTGGAAGGCTCAAAAGACCAACTCATGGCACGGACACTATCCTAGGAATCATGCAAACTATCCTGGCTATTTGGTAAACCTTCACGAGACTGACAAGATTGATTTTCCCTTGCTCAGAAAGAAAAGTCCTGCAGCTATGGACTGTAACTCCCAGTCCTTAGTGGCTCCTGAGGAGCTACTCCAGAGTGACCAAGAGACATTAAAAAACAGTCAGAGGAGCCAAATTTGGCCATAGCAGTCTCACCCATCTGCAGCTGAAGCAGTAAGGGAGTTGGACCTGACACCTGAATACTCCAGAGGACTTTTTTTTTATTGTGGATGAAAGGAGGAATAACAGAGGAAGCTGACGAATGCTCTATGGTTTAATTAAAAAGAATCCTGAAGATGGATAGTGGAGCTTGTGTGAGTCAGTGAACCTTCTGGCAGAAAGCAAGGTTTTACTGGTTACAAAAAGTATCCAAAAGCACAATGTCCTGCCCCAAGCCCTAAAACACTAACTCTACATACATGTACACAATAAGGAGAAAAAACAAAAACAAACTTTATCTTGCCATTCACAGGGCACAAATCCCCCATCAGGCATAGCAAGCCCGTAAAATTGCTTTTCCTAGCATTAAAAATCATAGCTTGTCTTCAGAAAAATAAAACTGTGGATAGTTTTTTACCAGAACGGTACTTATTTGCCCAGCTTTGAAGGCTTGCTAGCTGATTGTCAGTTTCAAAAAGCCCACAGAAGAAGAGCATCTCAGTGGCAAGAAAGTTGTGAAACTTTTGGCTTTTGTACAAGGTGCTCTGCAATTTTGAAAGTTAGCCCATGGTTAGTTCCTTGGCAGGCTATAACCTATAAAGCTTAACTACTGCAACAGTGTTCAAATGTTGAACATCTACCAGGACACAGTTTTTGTTCTTGATGTTCCTCATCTGCCAGCCACTATGTTGGCTTTGGTAAAATACAAAGCCAGGAGCTGCCACTGCTTTCATAAGAAGAAAGCATGGAGTAAAAAATCTCCTTTACTCTCATATTTTGGAACAAAACAAAAAAAACTGGGAAATTGCTGTTTCTATAAAAAAAAAATTACCTGAAGAAAAAAAGATTAGTCTTTAAAAAAAACTCTCTACTGTGAGAGGCTTTATGTATCAAGGATAATTACGTGGCTTTTGCCCACTGATCCAAGGTTTATTCTGTATTCTTATTTACAATTCTGAACTTTTAAAAAAATGTGCATGTCAACAGAAAATCAGATGGGTTTTAAGCAATTAACTGATGTTTCACTAGGAGTCTTTCATTAATATTATCCACTTGTTAAACCTGCCTTGGCCACAAGGTTTTAGTGTACAAGGAAAACACAATCCTTCTATACAATGCCCTCAATGTTTGGAAGAATGGCTTTACCTAAAAAAAAAAAAATATATATATATATATATATATATATATATATATATTTTTTTTTTTTTACATAAGTGAAAAGAAGTTATGTACTCACCATAATGTTCCGTTTGTTGTCCATCTCGCCTACATTCTATGCTGGTTGGGTTCTGAACCAAGAATCTGTTCTGACTTGGCCTATACTAAAGCTCAAGAGCTTCCACTGGCTTGAGACTGTACCCTATCCCATCATGCTTAGGGAGGTTACCCAGATCTTGTTTGCAATTACTAAACAGAGTAACAGTTATATATATATATATATATATATATATATATGTATATACAGGTTCATAGGTAGGTACTAGGCTATCGGCCCAAGGGCCTACGTAAGCTTAGCCAACAATGTTCCCTGGCTTACGCCACCCAAGAAAGTTATTTTCCTGTACCACTGTTGAGCAGAGAGACAGAAGTGATCCCCGGGGTGTATTTCCTATTTCCCATCCACTCATCAAGATTTTTCTTGAAGAGTGCTAATGAAGGACTTTGCCTGACATAGATAGGTAGCCTGTTCCAGAGTATGGGAAGTCTCTGGGACAGGAATCTATCCCTCCAGCATGTCCTGTTTATTGTGGTGACAAGGTTTAGGTCCCTAGAGTGTGTAGCTCGGAGGGATTGGAGTTTCTTTAGATGTAGCATGTCCAACAGATCTGAGTTTGACATAGCTTTATATGTTTGGCAGAAATCACCTCGGACTAGGCGATATGCTATGAAGTAAAGCTGGAGTTTTTTGAGGCGATCAGTGTAGGGCATTTGTTTGAGGCCAGTAATCCTCTTTGTGAGGTACTTCTGTGGCCTTTCCAGCTGCTACAGATGTCTTGTGAGGTACATTCCAAAAGGGGCGTTATACTCTAGAATGGGTCTAATGAGTGTCGAGTAGAGAGGAACAATGACCTCTTTTTTCCTGGATGAGAACCCTTTTATGATGAGGTGTGCCACGTAGAAGGACTTCCTGACTACTGTGGCGATGTGACTATCAAAGGAGAGACTACTGTCCATCTGGGTCCCAAGGTCTCTTATCACACATTCAGTGTTAAGTAGATTGCTGCCTATGTGGTAGTTCATGGGTACAGAGTTTTTACCAAAGGGGATGACACTGCACTTTTTGGCATTGAGCTTGAGGCCATGGCTCTGACACCAGGCATCTGTCTCATTGAGGCCCTTCTGTAGGATGTCCACATCATTTGGGGACTTGACTACAGCTCCTAGTTTGCAGTCATCTGCAAACTTCATTAGCCAGAGGCCTTCTGTGTTAGCCTGTACTTCAGAGAAGTAGATACCAAACAGGAAAGGTCCCAGGATGGAACCCTGTGGTACTCCACTTGTCACTGCTTTGAGGTCAGATTTGGAGTCTGCAACTTTTACAGTGTGGGTTCTGTCAGTGAGCCAGTTGGCAACCCATCTTGTGACGTAGGGATTTATACATAGTTTAGTGAGTTTAACTATAATTCCAGAATGGGGGATGGTGCCGAAAGCATTGGCAAAGTCAAGATAGGCTGTGTGAACCACCTTACCCTCATCTACGGCTTTGGTGACTGCCTCAAAGAAGTCGATCAGGTTCAGGAGGCATGATCTGCCTTTCACAAACCCGAACTGGGTGGGATCCAGAGTTTGGAGGTTACCAATGTCTTTGTTTATGTGTTCCATGATGGTACGTTCCATGGCCTTGCAGACCAGGCTCGTCAGGCTAACAGGTCGATAGTTCCCGGGATCAGTGTTGGCTCCCCCTTTGTGGAGTGGGATAACTATTGCTGTGTGCCATTCAGTGGGCACAAAGCCTGAAGCGAGGCTATTATTGAACATGCTGCTTAAGTGGGGAGCCAGTTCATTCCGAAATTCGTGCATGCAGCCTGGGATGTTGTACGGTCCCATGGATGCTGTGTTTTTGGCTTTAGAGAGTGCAGCTTTTACCTGTGTAGCTGTGATTACAGGGACTCTGCATTCTTCCTGTATAGATATGGGCCCTTTAGGGGGTTGGGGGGGGGGTAAAGTTAGCACTGAAGCTATCTGCCAGGATGTTGGCAATATCAGTTGGTTCTGTAATTTTCGTGCCTTTGTGCTGTAACTCAGAGCAGATCTGGGTATTGCCATCTATCTATCTATATATATCTCTCTATATATATATATATATATATATATATATATATCTATATATATATATATCTCTATATATATATATATATATATATATATATATATATATATATATATATATATATATATATATATATATATATATATATATATATATATATATATATATATATATTAGTACATATGCAGACAAGTGCCACCTAGGACTAAAGAAGGGAATCAGAGAACATGAGTTCCAAATCCAATGGTTAAGGGAAGTATGGTGGGACGCAAGAATGAAGGTGAGATTGACAACAAACATGGAATGTTATGGTGCGTATATAACGTCTTTATGTTATGTTGTCCTATCTAGCATTCATTCTTTGCTAGTTGGGACAGCGTCCCCAGCACCTTCTTTCTTGGATGGCTCAAGGGAACAAACTCTTTAGAACAGTGGATCCAAAGGAAGCCTACTTCATAATGTGTGATAAAGATATGAGGTTTTACCCATGTCGCTGCAGCACAAATTGAATCCATAGGTAGCCTAGCCTGAAAAGCAGACGAGGTTGAAATGACTCTTGTTGAATGACCTTTTATTTTCCCAGGCAGTTGTCTATTTTGAGAAGTGTAATGAATAGGTAATAGCATCAGTAAGCCACTTTGACAGAGTGATTTTTGATACTGGGGCACCCTTCTTTTTATCTGAAAAAAATACAGAGAGTTGGTCAGATTTCCTGAATTCTTTTGTTCTGTCCAGGTAGAAACGTAATTGCCTGTGTACATCCAATTGGTGTAATTTATATTCTGCCTTCATGCCATAATTGGGAAGAAAACAGGTAGGATCAATATACTGATTCAAGTTTGTCTCGGGGCAAACTTTAGGGAGGAATGATGGATTAGTTCCAATTGAAACTCTTGTCTTTAAGGAAAACCAAGCAGGAGAGATGTATAGACAATGCTTTGAGTTCTGATACCTGCCTAGCTGACGTGATGTTCACCAAAAAGACTGTTTTCCACATTAGGAACTTCAGATGACAAGATGAAGCCAGTTCATATGGTGGCAGGATGAGAGTGGACAATACCATATTTTGGTCCCAAAGAGCTGGTGGTTCTTTTACAGGGGGCTGTAGCAAAAATGTATCTCTCAAAAAGGCCTTGCACAGTCTATGGGAATCCCATTTCTCCAATATGGTACTTTGATATAGCAGCCAGTTGAACTCGTATGGTAGCCACTGCTGCACCTTCATTGAAAAGTTTTGCTAAAAAGTCTAAAATAGAAGTTACAGGGGCTTTGAAAGGATCAATGTGATTGTTGATAGACCAACAGGAAAACCTTTTCCATTTGTTAGCAAAAAAGCTTTCTAGTTGTCTTCTTATGGGATGGGATCAGAATACGTTTCACAGCGGGAGATGTATCTGGAAGCCTGACTAGGAGTGGAAGTGAAGCAGCCAAGCTGTCAGTTTGAGGGTTTTGACTGAGGGATTAAGCATCCCTGATGGATGAGTCAGGAGGTCTGGAACTGGGTCCAGAATCCACGGATCCTCTTATAGAAGGGGCCATAAGAAGGGGAGCCAAATTTGACAAGCCCAGTATGGGGCGATGAGTATTAACCTGCTTCTCAACCTGTTTTCTTTCTGAAGGACTTTGGGGATCAAGAGAAATGGAGGGAAAGCATAAAGGAGACCTGGGAACCAATCGTGTACAAGTGCATCCCTTGGTGACTCCCCCAGAGGGGTATCAGGGCAAAGTAGCTGCTGCATTCGTGGACTTTGCAAAAAGGTCGCAGCAAGGCTGGCCCCACTTGCAAAAAATCTGTTTCGCAATTTCTATTTCAGGGACCACTCGTGAGGCATTAGAATAGCTCAGTTTGTCTGCTGTCACATTGGATTTCCCTGGGATATGCATTGCTATTAGAAAGCATTGGGAAGAGATTGCCCACTGCCATACTCTTTGAGCCTCTCGACATAGGGGGTAAGATCTGGTTCCTCCTTATTTGTTTACATACCACATGAATGACATACTGTCTGTCTGGATTGCAATCATTCCTAGTGGAAGGGAGTTGTGGAATGCCTGCAATGCCAAAAGCACCGCACTCATTCTCTAGGGCATTGATATGCAAGTGGCTCTCGTATTCTTGCCAAACTCCTTAGATGGTCATCCCCAGATAATGCCCACCCCCACCCTATCTGGAAAGCATCCATGGTCACTGTAGCTATTGGTTGTGGGGGAATGAACGGTCTGCCCAGAACCACCTGAGTAGAATAAAGTAACCAGCGTAGGCCCCTTTTGCAGGATTCCTTTATGATAATCTTGTGGGACATGGGCAACTCCTGCATGGACCACCGCATGAAAAGTAACCACTGGAGAACTCTCGTGTGCAAGCGTGCGAGAGGTAGCAAGGATATCGCTGCCACCATGGTACCCAAGATCTTTAGGACAACCTTCGGTTGTACGTTCTTCTTTGTCAGGAGGTTTGTTACTTGTTGGTGTAGGGTTTGTATCCTGTCAGGAGGAAGTTTAGTACCATTTCTTTCATTTTTAAGTCTGCTCCTATAAATACAATATGCTGTGATGGCAACAAGGCAGAATTTTCGAAGTTTACTCTAATGCCTAACTGAGAGCAAAAGGCGGATGGTGGTATCTCTTGCTGTGGTTAGTAAGATGCTGGGCGGTGGCGGTTAGGAGTCAGTCGTCCAAGTACGGAAACACACGGAATCCTAGATGCCTCAAGTGAACCGTGGCTACTACTATGCATTTGAACACTCTGGGATCTGTAGTGAGACCAAATGGCAGAACTCAGAATTGGTAATGACTGGTTCCCAGCAGAAAGCTTAAGTAACTCTGGGACCACTTGTCCATCTTTATATGGTAGTACACATCCTGGAGATATATCAAGCCCATCCAATTGTCTTTCCCCAGAAAGGGGAGTATTGACTGCAGTGTCACCATCCAGAGCATATTTTTTACGGACATGTTTAGTCTGCTGAGATCCAAAATGTGCCTCCAGTCCACTTGTCTTTTTTAGAACTAAAAAGAACCTTGAGTAAGTTCCAGATCCAATTTGGTCAGTGGGGATGTTTTGAATGACTCTTCTTTTCTAGCAATCTTTGAACTTCTAAGGTTGCCTGGTCCCTCTGAATGGGTGGAACAAATGGGACTGACCTCTTTTCTAAAGGGGAGAGGAGAAGGGTATACAGTAGCCTCTGGATATGATCGCTTGTACCCATTTGTCATTTGTTATATTTAGCCAGGCATTTGGGCAGAGTGACAATCGACCCCTGACTGCCTCCAGAGGTGGAGAGATGGGTCTCCTTTCAGGACCTCTGGAAGGGCCTACCAAGGAATGCATCCGTCACCCTGATTTTGCGGACCCCCTGTGCCACGAGGCTGGCATCTTCTATTGCTGCTTCCCCCTCTGCCCCTGGGGAAAGAATCACCACAAGCGTCTGGAAAGGATCTCTCGGACTTACGGAACCACATTTTTCCCTTCTGGCCTTTGGGGTAAGGCTGAGTTAGGAGAGAAAAATGGACTCCCATGGCACAACGAATATTTCCTTCTTGCTCGCACCTGGTCAGTCTCTCTCTCACTTTCGGCCCGAACAAGGACGATCTATCGAATGGGGTTTTGATAAAGGAAAACTTGAAGGGCTCTGCAAACTCACATAAGGGCATCCAGGAATGCTTCCTTAGGGAGATTCCTGTACCCGCTGCCCTACACGCTCCATCGGCCGCATAAGAGATAAGCCACATGGAAGAGTTTACCACACAATGTAAGGAAGAAAGCTGAGAGGTTATCTTGTCTGAAACCCCCGCAGCTGTAAAACATTGGAGGGTATCACCTAACTCCTTCAGAAGACACAGTTAAAGCCTGGTAAAATGGGTCAAATAGTTCAGTGATCCAAGGGTAAAGGCTGCTGATGAAAACAAGAAGTTATGTACCTACCATAATGTTCCACGTTTGTTATCCTTCATCTCGCCTTCCTTCTTGCTGGTTGGGATCGGAGCCAATCATCGGCTCCAACTTGGCCGATTTACTATAGCTCAAGAGCTTTCACTGGGTCGAGGCTAATCCCTATCCCAACATGCCTAGCGGTAGCTACCCAGATCTCGTTTGTAATAGCCCACACTAGACATACATAGTAAAAAAAAAACAAATTTTACTAAGCTCTTAAACATTTAAGATAGGAAGGAAAGAGGAATAAACAAGGCATGGTTAACTAACCTGGTATGTCAGTAGGAAACTCAGCCAGTGTAACCAATAAAGGAACCAACTTGTAACCGATACCACAAACAAGATGAAAGCGAGGAGGAATGTATATCCAAAAAGGTGTTTAATGTCAACAGCAGCAAACCAAGTAAAACAAATTAAATAAAATAATGTAAAAACACTGTTCACTGGTTAACCCAGGTTTCGTCCTTTCAATGACGGCTTGCACCTGTCACCCCTGGGATTCCGGATATTGGCTAAGGCTCTTGCCACCCCCATAGTGCCTTTTTTAGGCAAGGCTCAAATTCTAAACCTACCACCCTAGAAAACAAAAATGGGAAGAAATTGAGGGTAATGCTGCTCAATGCCAGAAGTCTAAATCTCAAAATGCACGCACTCGAGGCCCTTCTCAGTATGGAGAACATCGATGTCTGTGCTGTAACTGAAACCTGGTTCAAGGCTCCTGAGAGCACCCCGGCACTATTAGGTTTTACCTCATATCATGCGTTCCGGCCCCAAAACCCGGACCACTCCACAAAAGGAGGGGGTGTATCCATATTCATAAAGGATACTCACACCTCCAGGTTGGTGGCAACGCATGAAGCTTCGGAAACCATCCAGGTGCAACTAACAATAGGCAAAACTGCTCTACAAATTGTAGCATGCTACAGGCCACCCTCTCAAACTCAGGAACCCCACACAGCCTTCCTGAAGACACTGGAGGGTATAAATGTATCTCCAAACACCATCATATTGGGTGACTTCAACTACCCGAATATAGACTGGGAACATTACTCAAGCCCTAACTTTCTAGCCCAACGGTTCCTGGAGTTCATAAATTCAAATGCCATGGAACAGCTAGTCACTGTTCCCATGAGAGGAGAAAATATACTAGATCTCATTGTCACAAACATGGGGACAAAATGCTCCACACGGAAGTATATCCCTCATTGGTGAGATCTGATCATAAACTAATCTCACTGGAAATCCACATCCCCCCACCCCAAACAAAAAGACCATAGTGAAGAACTTCTCTAAAGCAAACTTCACACTACTCAAGACTGGTGTGGTATCCTTCAAGGCCCCTGAGTCAGAGGAAACCACAACCCAAGCTGCGGAAGCCCTTACAAATGCCTTCTATGAACACCTCCAGGACTGCATGGATCAGGCAATCCCAAATAAAACCAAGACTCTTTCCACAAAGGGCAAACGTCCAGTCTGGTGGACCCCAGCCATTAACAAACTTTACAATAAGAGGAGAAAGCTATTACATGATAGAACAAAATCCATAAAAGGGAAGTCACCCCTGATCATTATTAGTAAAAAACTAAGAGCACTCATAAAATCAACTAAGGCCAATTTTGAGAGAAAAATTGCCATGGATTCAAAGGACAATCATAAGGCCTTTTTCAGCTATGTTAGGAACCTGGGTGGAAACTCACAGATATGCTCAGAATTAGTCCAAAATGATACAAAAATCACTGAACCCACAGACATTGCCAACATACTGGCAGACAGGTTCAGTGCAAACTTCACCCCCTCTCCCCCCCTAAAGGAGAGATAACTATCCCAGCAGAGTGTAGCCTCCCGGACATCTCAAATGCGCAGGTGAAAGCTGCTCTCTCTAAAGCTAAAAACACAGCATCAATGGGACCGGATGGTGTCCCCGGCTGTGTGCTACACGAAGCTAAATGAGGAATTAAACCCGCACATAAGGCAGCTGTTTAATCTCAGCCTTACCACAGGATACGTGCCCAAGGAGTGGCGTACGGCAACTGTGGTCCCACTCCACAAAGGTGGCGCCTCTACGGACCCTGGTAATTACCGCCCCATAAGCTTAATAAGTCTAGTCTGCAAAGCTATGGAGAGGATCATAATGGAGCTCATAAACAAAGATATAGGGAACTTGCAGACATTGGACCCGACCCAGTTTGGCTTTGTCAAGGGAAGATCATGCCTTTTGAACTTGGTCGACTTCTTGAAATAGTCACCAAGGCCATTGATGAGGAAAAGGCAGTCCATACAGCCTACCTTGACCTTGCAAAGGCTTTCGACACAATACCCCACTCGGGTATTGTAGAAAAACTTACCAGCTTAAATGTAAACCCATATGTCACAAGATGGGTTGCAAACTGGCTTAAGGACAGAACCCACAGGGTTAGAGTTGCTGGCGCTGTGTCAGACTCCAAGCCGGTCACAAGTGGTGTCCCACAGGGCTCGGTCCTTGGCCCCTATTGTTTGGCATCTACTTCTCAGAAGTACAGGCCAACATGGGAGGACTTTGGCTGACAAAGTTTGCAGATGACTGCAAACTGGGCGCCATAGTGGAAAGTGCATCGGACACTGATATCCTTCAGAAGGGACTCACGGAAACAGATAGCTGGTGCCAGAGCCATGGCCTGAAGTTAAACGCCAAAAATGTATAGTCATACCCTTCGGGAAAAACAAGGTAACCCCAAGCTACCATATAGGTGGCAATCCACTAAGCACAGAAGAGGTTATCAGGGACCTGGGGACCCAGGTTGACAGTGGCCTTTCTTTTGACACTCACATTGCTAAAGTGGTTAGAAAGACCTTCTACATTGCCCACCTGATCATGAAGGGATTCACATCCAGATCTAGTGAGGTCATTGTTCCCCTGTACTCTTCACTTATCAGACCAATGATCGAGTACAATGCCCCATTCGGGATGTATCTCACCCGACATCTGCAGCAATTGGAGAGACCCCAAAAGTTCCTCACCAAAAGGATAAAGGACTCCAAAATCTGTCATATGCTGCCAGATTGAAGAAACTCCAGCTCTATTCAGTCGCATACCGTCTGCTCAGAGGTGACATGTGCCTGACATACAAGACCATGTCCAACCCGGAATTAATGGACATGCTCCACCTCAAAAAATCCAAATCCACCAAAACCACTAGAGCAAGCGACTTAAACCTTAGCACGGATATAAATAGGACGTGCTGGAGGGATAGATTTATCACTCAGAGACTCCCTATGCTGTGGAATAAAATCCCGGTCCATGTGAGGCAGAGCACCTCGCTGACTCTGTTCAAGAGAAATCTAGACCTGTGGATGGGAGATCGTAGGTTTACCCCGGGAATCATCTCTGGGTCACTGCTGGACAGAGGCACAACAAACTAATGGGCACAGTATTTTTTCATATAAGGGGTGGCGTAAGCCACAATAATTTGGGCTAGGCTTATAAATGCCTTAGGGCAGATAGCCTAGTATAAACCTATGAACCTATGAACCTAATAAGGACTTCTTCAGAACAATGAACAAACCAACATTTCCATTTAAATATCCTTCTAGTACATCACTAATTAATTTGATTATTTAATTAATTAATTCAAACCTCTGATTTGGTTTTAAAATAATTTTAAAAACCTCTTAAAGGAGCCACATTGTAATATCATAATATAATACAATATCCTACTTTCCTACATTTGATAACTGCCCATGTAATTTTTATATGAACTATATGTGAGCTATACAAACTTATTACTAAAATAACTAATTTAGTGCCAAAAATATCCATTAATATGATGTCTATGAATATGTAATTAAACAGATAAATATATGTAGGCATAAAATACTATTAATAAATAACCACTATATAAATATAAATAGGTGAAATTATCCTAAAATATGCTTTAACTTTACAATGGGTGCTATACTGATGCTTTCATTAATGCCCGGGTATTTTTGGGCATCTAACCGCAACTGCCACCTTAACTCACTTATATCAACCAATAAAGGAACACCTCTCGAACCTCCAGGAAGGAGGGGGGGGGGGGACACAAGAAGGAAGGCAAGATGAACAAAAATGGAACGTTATGGTAAGTACATAACTTCTTTATGTTATGTTGTCCCATCTTGCTTTCATTCTTGCTGGTTGGGACTGCATCCCCAGCAGCTAGTTCTTGGGTGGCTCACTGGAACAAACTCTTCAGGACCGTGGATCCAAAGGATGCCTTATTCCAGGAGACCACATCCAGTTTGTATTGAATGATAAAGGTATGAAGATTTGCCCATGTTGCTGCTGCGCAGATTGAATCTAAAGGCAATTTAGCTTGGAAGGCAACAGATGTGGCTAAGGCCCTGGTTGAATGTCCTCTGGCCCTCCCTGGAAGTGTCTTTTTATGCAAATCAAATGAATAACTGATCGTGTCCGACAGTCATTTTGATAAGGTCACTTTTGAAACTGGAGACCCTTGTTTATTGTCAGCAATGGATACAAACGATTGGTCTGATTTTATAAGGTCTTTGGTCCTGTGTAAACAAAAACGTAATTGTCTATGAACATCCAGTTGGTGGAGTCTATACTCAACCTTGTTGCTATAATTGGGGAAGAACATAGGAAGCGCAACGGACTGATTTAAGTTATATTCTGAACATACCTTTGGCAAGAAGAAAGGAATAGTCCTAAGAGAGAGACTATCTTTGTGAAAAATGAGATACGGTGGGCGAATAGACAAAGCATGTAATTCAGAAACCCATCTAGCTGAGGTTATAGCAACTAAGAAGAGGGTTTTCCAAGACAGAAATTTCAGGGGACAAGATGCTGCTGGTTCAAAAGGTGGAAGAACCATAAAAGCTAAAACCAAGTTTAGGTCCCGGGGGGGGTTCTCTCACCGGGGGCCGTAAAATAGTGATACCTCGTAAGAATGCTCTGCACAACTTATGGGACATGATGCTAGAACCCAAGTCTCCTACATGAAAATTGGAGATGGCAGCTAGTTGGACCCTAATAGTAGCTTCAGCTGCCCCTCTTTCAAAGGTTTTGGCCAGAAAATCAAGAATCTTGTAAACAGGAGCAGTGAAGGGATCAATGTCATTACTTTTTGCCCAATAAGAGAACCTGTTCCATTATCCTGGTAGTGGGCTTGTGAGAGGGCACTAGGATGTGTTGTAAAGCCGGGGAAATGTTTGGGAGTCTGGCTAATATTGGAAGTGGAAGAAAGTACAGTTGTGTACCTACCATAAATGTAGATGTTCGAGTATATTCACTGTTGCAGTCATTACTCTTTGGTTATCCTGCTGGCAGGCTACCCTCAGTCAGCCAGAATTCCAAAGTCTAGGTCCGGCGTCGGTTGCTGTCGCCTCTTCCCTGACGTCATTGCGCCAGGGGTATAAAAGATGCAGATGACACCATTTTATTCAGTTTTTCTTGCCCCAGATGTCAGGTGCCCCAAATAGGTAGGCTGAAAAATATACCAATCAGGAATGCATGCACAAAAATAACATTTCCTTAATCTACAAGCAAATACACCAAAAAGGTTGTATAGGATAGAGAAGTGCAGATAAGTCCCAGCAAAGAGAAGGGGGATGGAGGGTGGGTAACCTGGACTGCAACAGTGAATACGCTCGAACATCTACATTTATGGTAGGTACACAACTGTACTATGTTTGTGTTTCACTGTTGCAGTCATTACTCTTGGGTAGAATCCCAAAGCTGTGGATGGGTGGCTGGGCTAAATACGATTAGGAGAGGCTATGAGGCCCTGCAGAACTGCAGTAGCGAAGCCTGCTCTGGACTTAGAGTAGAGAGGCAAGTGGTAGTGCTTTGTAAAGGTGCGCACTGAACTCCAAGTTGCAGCCTCCAAGATATCTTTGGTTGGTACTCCTCTGAGGAAGGCTGCTGCTCTGGTGGAATGAGGCCAAATGCCCTTAGACACTGATTTGCCATGTTGAAAATAGCAGAAACGGATGCAATGGCCTATCCATTTAGAAATAGTCCGTATTTGAGATAGCCTTTCCTTGTGATCCTGCAGCATATGACACTAAAAGTTGCTCAGTCTTTCTGAAAGCTTTAGTTCTGTCCAAGTAGAAGCACAACTGCCTGTGTATGTCCAAAGAATGCAGAATTTTCTCACCCTTGTTCTGTGGATTTGGGTAAAAGGTAGGCAAGTGGATGGTTTGGTTGAGGGCCACACTGGGCACCACCTTAGGCATAAATGTAGGATTTGTCCTCAGAAAAACCCTGTCTGGATGAAAAATGATGAAAGGTTCCACAGCCATGAGTGCTTGTAACTCCAAGACTCACCTTGCAGAGGTCATTGCTAGGAGCAGAGCTGTTTTCCAGGTTAAGAATTTTATATCTGCTGTTGATGCTGGCTCGAAAGGAGGCAGTGTGAGTTTTTCCAAAACATAATTGATGTCCCAGGCCGGAATTGGTGCTCTCCTTGGAGGCCTAATGTTTTTGGCGCCTCTGTGGTACTGCCTTATTAGAGGATGAGAAAAGATAGGTGGTTCCGTATTGTAATGTGCTGAAATGGCAGTGGCATGTATCTTAATTGTAGAGAAAGAAAGGCCTTTGTTCAGCATCTCAGTTAGGTATTGTAAAATCTGAGGAATATTTGGTGCAGATGTGTCAATGCCTTGTCCCTGGTTCCAAGCACAGAATCTCTTCCATTTTTCTGTATAAGATTTTCTGGTACTGGGCCTCCTGGCCTCCAAGATAACATCCATATGTTTTGAGTGGCTACATTATCTGCCATGCTGCCAGATTTAAGATCCTGATTTGGCTGTGCAGGATGTGATTGCTTTGTTGGGTCAGCAAGTGAGAAGTTTGAGGCAATATCCATGCTGGACCTTGAGACAAGCTCTTTAGGATTGGGTACCAGTGCTGGCGGGGCCAGTCTGGAGCAATCAGTATCATTTTTGGCTTCTCTTGTCTGACCTTTAGGAGTACTCTGGGAAGGAGAGGCAGTGGGGGAAAAGCATATACTGTTAGATTTTTCCAGCTGAATGATAGGGCGTCCACTTTCCATGCTTGCTTGTGATAAATCCTTGTGCAAAATCTCTGCAATTGACAGTTGGGAGGGGAGGCAAATAGATCTATGTCTGGGCATCCCCATTTCCTTATTATCATGCTGAAGATTTGTGGATCCAGTTTCCATTTGTGGGGATCCATGAGGTTTCTGCTTAGTTCATCTACCAGAGTATTTGTTTTTCCTGGCAGGAATTGTGCTTGTAAGTGAACTTGAAAAGCCAATGCTGTGTCCCATAAGGTCATTGCTTGTCTGCAGAGGGAGTAGGAATGTGTACCTCTCTGCTTATGTACCACATGACCGTAGTATTGTCTGTCTCTGTCAGTAACTGTCCTGGATGAAGCAGGTCCTTGAAAGCTGTCAGGGCATTTTGAACAGCTAGCATCTCTTTTTGATTGATGTGAAGATGCATCTAGTTTGCAGGCCATGTGCCCTGAATACATTTTCCTGCCATATGGGCCCCAGGCATAATCTGATGCATCCGTTGTCAGTGTCTGGCTGTGGGTAAACTGAATGGCAGACCCTTGTTGTGGTGACAGGCTTCTGCCCACCATCGAAACTCCTGTTGTAGGCAGGGAATGAGTGCAATTACTGTCTCCAGGCTGTGGCAATGCTGAGTCGAACACTTTTCAGATACCATTGTAGTTTCCTCATATGCAGTCTGGCATATGGAATTAGTAGAATACAAGATGCCATGAAACCCAAGGCCTGCAAGGTTTTCCTTGCAAATAAGTGGGTTTTTGTTGCCAATTTCGTGAAGTAAATAGTCAGTTGTTTTTGCTTGTCTGGCGTGAGATAAGCCATCTGGGCAGTTGTATTTAAGCTTGCACCCAGGAATATTATCTCTTGAGAGGGCACTAGTTTTGATTTCTTTTCATTTACTGTGTACCCTAGGCCAATTAGTAATCTTTTTACAAATGCCAGATGTTTTAGAAGAGTGTCTTTGTTCTCTGCTTGAATTAGGCAGTCGTCCAAGTAGGGATATATTTGAATTCCTTTTTGTCTGCAAAACGCAATTACTGGTGCCAGGCATTTTGTGAAGACCCTGAGCACAGTAGATAAGCCAAAGGGTAGTGCCGAGAATTGGTAAAGCATTGAGCCAGCTGTAAATATGAGGTATCTTCTGCAAGATTGTCTGATTGGGACATGCAGGTATGCCTCTTTTAGGTCCAAAGTTATGAGCCAAGCCCTCTTGCCCAGCATGGGCAGTAGCTGCTGCAGAGTCAACATCTTGAATTTTGGAACTTCCAAAAACGTATTTAGTATAGACAGGTCCAGAATTGGTCTCCAGGATTTGTCCTTCCTGGGTACTAGGAAAAGTCTGGAGTAAAATCCTTGCCCCTGCTCTTGTTGTGGTACTTGCTGAATGGCCCTCATATCCATGAGGGCTGTAATTTGCTTTTGTGCCTCTGCCCATTGATTGTGTGGCAGGTCTGGCATGCCCTTTGACCTTGGTAGAGTGTGAAAATGGAACCTGTAGCCTTGGGACACTATGTTCAGGACTCATTTGTCTTGGGTAACCATTTGCCAATTTGATGAAAAAAGTGCTAGTTTTCCCCCTAAGGGGGCCATCAAAAGAAAACTGCTTGGAACTGGTAGAGGAAAGTCATTGTGACCGTTTCCTGTAAGGTTGTGATTTATCTTCTCCGCTTTTGGAGGTGGGAGCACCCCATTGTTTAGGCCTGTATGAGTCTTGGGGCTGAGATCTGCCTCTGGGAAGCCTGTATCTGCCTCTTTGTGGTCTGTTTGAGACTGGAAAGGACCAATTTTTAGAAGGCCAGTTCCTGATAAACCTGGGTGGCTGTACCTGTAAGAAATCCTTGACTGTCTGCATGGATTTTGCTTTATCCTCCATTTTTTTCAACACCTCTTCTGCTTTAGTACCAAACAAAGTATCATGCTGTAATGGTGCATCTAATAATTTTGCCTTAACATGATCAAGCAGATTCTATTCCTTTAACCAAGCATGCCTTCTAGTAACAGAACCTGTAACAGCGGCCCTGCAAGAGGCCTCCAGTGAATCATAACCACATTGCAAAGTATGCTTTGCCACTTGTTCAGCTGCATGCAATAAATCCTGCAATTCCTTGTTCTCTGAACATTCAGTATTTGTCAACATTTTCTGCTTAAGTAGTGACATTAAATATTGCTGATATTTAAGCATATGAAACTGACAATTTAAAGCCCTTACAGCCAGGGTGGCAGAAGTGTAAACTCCCCCCCCCATCTGTCTAGAGCCCTAGAATCCCTATCAGAGGGGACAGGGTTTCTTGCAGTGGAAGCTTTAACCCCCTTGGGACCCTGAGATATAGTTTCTGGGTCAGCAGCAGGGGGTTTTATATAGGAATTGAAGAGAATCCGGGACCCTGTAGTATATATCTGGCTTAGCAGGGCAGTGTTTCCCAAAAAGAATAATCCTCAGGAGGAGAGGCTGAAGGAATGGATTCTTCAGCATCAGAATCCTCATAGGGAAGCATGGAGTAATCCTGTTCAGAAGAGGAATCAGAGGAAATAGATACCTGATCAGAAGAATCATACTCTGTCTCTTGCCTAGGCCTCTTATCAGGAGGGGGAAGGAAGCCCCTGATCAAAGTAATTAGGTCTTCGGCCATTTTGAGCATCTGTTTTTTAGGCATGGAAGTCTGAGTAGGAGAATGCTGTACTTGTTTCTTTGTCTTTAGAGCTGCTTTAGTCTTTGTCTTTGAAGCTGAAGATGGCTTAATATATAGTTGTGTAGGTATGAAGACACCCTCAGAAGCCGATGCCTGCTCAGCGTCTCCGGACCCATCTGAGGGAGTGATTTCCACGTGTCCAATACCTTGAGTATCCAGAGACCCAGTCGGCTCCACGTGGGAGTCGGTAGCAGCCTGTGGCTCTGAGGTAGCGGGCACCAGGGGCTGTGAAAATACCTCACTGAGAACCGGCGACTGGCCTAGTAGAGGCTTCGTCGTCGGTTTTGGACCTCGGATGCTTATTCTTGTCCTTGCGTTTTTTGTAAACTCCGGTTGTCGGCTGTTCCGACGGCATTATATAATTAAATCTTCGGCCGAAGTAATGAAATACAAAATTGAATCGACTCTTGATAGTGCGTTGGTTAAATCTAGCACAAAACCGGCAACTAGCGATGTTGTGATCAGGGCCTAGGCAAGGAATACAGTAAGAGTGAAAAACCTTATGAGGTATTTGCTTCCCACAAGAAATACAATTGTTCATTTTTTCTGACATCGGTCTGGAGCAAGAAAAAAGTTTCCCCAATGGGGTACTTAGCTTTAATGAAGACTTCCATTCTGAAATTCGGATTTGAAAATCTCAGGAGTCGGCCGACCGGCACTTGCGAACTGCTTTTGCTGAGGGCACTGCAAGGCAAGAAAGACTGAAGAAAATGGCATCGGCTGCATCTTTTATAACCCTGGCGCAATGACATCAGGGAAGAGGTGACAGCAACCGACGCCGGACCTAGACTTTGGAATTCTGGCTGACTGAGGGTAGCCTGCCAGCAGGATAACCCAAGAGTAATGACTGCAACAGTGAAACATGATGAACATCCTAGCAGTCATCTTGAGAGTTTGGAGGGAAGGATGAAGCCTGCCCGATTGATGCATCAGCAGGTCTGGAACTAGGTACAGAATCCAAGGGTCCAGTTGAAGATGATGGTGAAGAAAAGTATAGTGGTGTACACTTACCATAAATGTAGATGTTCGAGTGTATTTACTGTTGCAGTCATCACATTTGGGTTATCTGCTTGCAGTAGCCCTCAGTTGGCCTGAGTATCAAAGTCTTGGGTCCTGCATCGGTTGCTGTCTCATCCTCCGTGACATCAGGTAGTCAGGGATATAAAGCATGCAGCCGATGTCATTACATCAGATTTTCTTGCCCCAGATGTCAGGTGCCCCCTAATGGGAAGCAATTAAATATATATATATATATATATATATATATATATATATATATATACACACACACACACACACACACACACACACACACACACACACACACACACACACACACACACACACACACACACACACACACAAACGTTAAACCTCCAACAGAAAAGCAAATACACCAAAAAGCTTTTAAGCATAGTAAAGGAGACTAGAGGTATAGCTAAAAGAAGTTAGAGGGCTGGAGGGAGGTTAACCAGGATTGCAACAGTGAATACACTTGAATATCTACATTTATGGTAAATGTACACAACTGTACAATATTCTTCGTGTTTCACTGTTGCAGTCATCACATTTGGGTAGATTCCCAAAGCTAAGGATAGGAGGAGGAATTTAGATAGCATTAGGACCAGCTATAAGGCCCTGCAAGACTGCAGTGGCAAAACCAGCTCTGGATTTAGAGAAAATTGGAAAATGGTAATGCTTGGTGAAAGTATGTACAGAACTCCAGGTAGCAGCTTCTAGGATGTCTCTGGTAGGGACACCTCTGAGAAAGGCTGTAGAGGTAGATGCAGCCCTGGTTGAATGGGGTCTAATCCCCTGTGGGATAGGTTTTCTATGGTGCTTATAGCAGAAATGAATGCAATGGCCTATCCATTTAGAAATGGTTAGCTTTGAAATAGCCTTCCCCTCTGTTCCTGCAGCAAATGCCACCAGCAGTTCAGATTTCCGTTGAGGTTTAGTCCTGTCCAAGTAAAATCTAAGTTATCTGTGCACATCCAAGAGGTGCAGTATATGTTCCCTTTTGTTCTGTGGATTAGAAAAGAAGGTTGGCAAATGAATGGATTAAGAGCCACACTGGATACCACCTTGGGCATGAAGGAGGGATTGGTCCTGAGGGACACCCTGTCCGCATGAAAGCTGATGAAAGGCTCCACTGCCACAAGGGCCTGTAATTCAGATATTCTTCTTGCTGAAGTGATTGCTAAAAGGAAAGCTGTTTTCCAAGAAAGGAATTTTAACCCTGCACTTGCAGCTGGCTCAAAAGGAGGAAGAGTGAGTTTTTCCAATACAAAGTTAAGGTCCCAGGCTGGAGTTGGGGCTCTCCTGGGTGGTCTTAAGTTTCTGGGCCCTCTGAGGAACTGCTTGAGCAGTGGGTGAGAAAAGAGGGGTGGTTCTGCGTTGTAATGAGCTGAAATGACCGAGGCTTGAATTTTGATGGAGGAAAAGGAAAGGCCCTTGTGAAGCATCTCAGCTAAGTATTGAAGAATCTGAGGTAAATTGGGTGCTGCTGTGGCCTTGAGTTTGGTTCCAGGCACAAAATCTTTTCCATTTTTCAGCATAAGATTTTCTAGTACTAGGCCTCCTTACTTCCAAAATGACATCCAACACTTGTTTACTGAGGGATGGTAATGGAGAGATTAGGTAATCAGTCAGGCTGCCATGTTCAGGGTTTGAAGCTGGGGGTGCAGAATCTGGCTCTCCTGCTGTGACAGCAGGGTAGGGGTCTGAGGCAAGTGCCATAGGGCTAGCTGTGACACACTGCACAAGAAGTGGTAGCAGTGTTGGCGTGGCCAGTCTGGTGCAATCAGTATCATCCTTGGTTTGTCCTGTTTTATCTTTAGTATTATTTTGGAGAGGAGATGCAGAGGAAGAAAAGCATAAACTGACAGATTTTTTTCCAGCTGAAGGACAGAGCATCCACTTTCCAAGCTTGTTTGTGGGGAGTCCTTGTGCAGAATTTGTCCAATTGGTAGTTCTGGGGGGAGGCAAATAGGTCTATATCTAGGCTCCCCCATTTGTTGATCAACATGTTGAAAATCTTTGGTTCCAGTTTCCACTCGTGTGGGTCCATGAGATTTCTGCTTAGTTCGTCTGACAGTGTATTTAGTTTTCCTGGCAGGAATTGAGCCTGTAGATGCACTTGGTAGCTCAAGTCTGTGTTCCACAGAGCCATAGCTAGTCTGCAGAGGGGGGTAAGAATGGGTACCCCCACTGCTTGTTTATGTACCACATAACAGTGGTGTTTGTCTGTCTTTACCATTAATTGTCCTGGAAGAATGTGGTCCTTGAAGGCTGTCACAGCTAACATTTCTTTTTGACTGATATGCAGGTGCATTTGACTTGGGTTCCATTTGCCCTGAATGACAGGTGAGCCCCCCATGCATAGTCTGATGTGTCTGTTGTTAAGGTTTGGGTGGCAGGGGGTAGAGAGAATGGTAGTCCCTTGTGGTGGTGGCAGGCCTGTGCCCACCAAAGGAATTCTGACTGTAGGCAAGGTATGATAGGAATTATTGCTTCTAGATCCTGAGAATGTTGACATCATATGCTTTTTAGATACCACTGTAGTTTCCTCATATGCAGTCTTGCATATGGAATTAATAGAATGCACGCGGCCATGAATCCCAAGGCTTGTAGTATTTGCCTTGCAGATAGCAGGGTTTTTGTGGCCACTAGTTTGAACTAAGTTGTCAAACGAATTTGTTTCTCTGGCGTGAGGAAAGCCATCTGGGAAGTTGTGTTCAAGCTTGCTCCCAGGAATATAATTTGTTGACAGGGTACAAGATGTGATTTGTTTTCGTTTATGGTGTACCCCAGATAAGTTAGCATCTTTTGTACAAATGTCAGATGATTCAAAAGTATGTCTTAGCTTTCTGCCTGAATTAGACAATCATCCAGGTATGGGTATATTTGAATATTTCTTTGCCTGCAAAATGTAATGTCTGGAGCTAGGCACTTTGTGAATACCCTGGGCACAGTAGATAAGCCAAAGGACAGTGCAGAGAACAGAGTGCATGCAGCCTGCTTTGAAGCATAGGTATCTTCTGCAAGATTCCATGATTGGGATGTGCAGGTAGGCTTCCTTTAAATCCAGTGTTGCCAAACAGGCATCTTTGCCTATCATGGGAAGCAACTGGTGAAGAGTTAACATCTTGAATTTTGGAATCACCAAAAAGGTGTTTAGGATAGAAAGGTCCAGGATAGAATGCAATGGGTTGCCTTTTCTGGGAAATAGGAAAAGTTTTGAGTAGAAACAGTGTCCCTTTTCCTGTTCTGGTACAGTCTGAATTGCCTTTAATCTTGAGAAAGAGAGAGTATTTGCTTTTGAGCCTCGGCCCACTAATTTGGGGGTAGATCTGGCCAACCGTTTGGGGATGGTAACGTGTGGAAGTGAAATCTGTATCCTTGGGAAACTATGTTTAAAACTCACTTGTCCTGGGTAACGAGTTCCCAGTTTTTGGCCTGCAGGGCAATCTTTCCCCCTCAAGGAGCAGTCAGCTGAGAAGTGCTTGGAAGTTTTAAAGTCAAGTCACTGAGACAGCTTACCAAAGGGGGGAGTCTTACTACTCCCTGATTTAGAAGTGGGAGCCCCCCATTGCTTAGTCCTGCACATACCCTGGGACTGAAGCCTGGTTGTTCTGCTGGCTCTGGGTTTGAACTGAGAAGGCTTGGAAGAGGCAGGAAAGGACCAATCTTTTGAGGGCCAATGCCTACTAAATCTTGGAGGCTGCACTTGTAAGAAATCTTTAACAGTTTGCATAGATTTTGCTTTTTCCTCCATCTTTTTAAGAACAACTTCTGCTTTGTTGCCAAACAGGCGGTCCTGATTTGAGGGAGCATCCAGCAATTTAGTTTTAACATGATCTGGCAAGCATGCCTTCTAAGTACAGCCCGGTGACAGTAGCCCTGCAAGATGCCTCTAGTGAATCAAAACCACATTGCAAAGTATGTTTTCCAACCTGTTCAGCATAATGCATTAAATCCTGTAAATCCTTACTTTCAGCACAATCAGGAATCAAATTAATTTTCAGATTAAGCAATCCAATAATATGCTGCTGATACTTCAACATATGAAACTGGCAATTTAAGGCCCTGATGACCAAGGTTGCAGAGTTGTATACCTTCTTACCCCATCTATCCAGGGCCCTGGAATCTCTATCAGAGGGGGTAGGATTTTTGGCAGTAGTAGCCTTAATGCCCTTGGGTCCCTGTGAAATGGTCTCAGGATCTGCAGTAGAATTTTTAAAAAGGAACTTGTGAGAATCAGGAACCCTGTAATATCTATCAGGTTTTCTGGGAGCAAGAGGTAAAGAGTCAGGGGCCAAGCTAGATTCCGAAAAGGCATCAACAATGTCCAGCACAGGAGGGATAGCTAAAGGCCTGTGTTGGGGCAGGAGTAAGAAATCTCTAAGCCTCTTTTTAGAATCAGAGTAATCCTGGCTTTCCCAGAGAAAATGCTCCCTAAGAGAGTATGCAAGGTTTCACCAAAAGAAAAATCCTCCGGGGGAGAAGCAGAGGGAATAGAGTCCTCTGCATCAGAATTCACATAGGTGGATAAGGGTAAATCCTGGTCATCAGAGGAGACAGAAATTTTAGAATCTTGGTCAGAAGTATCATAAGCAAATTCAGTCCTAGGTCTCCTAGAGGGGGAAGGTTGGCTTCCCCTGATTAAAGTAATAAGGTCTTCAGCCATTCTTATCATTTGTCTTTTAGGCATAGAGGCCTGACCATGCAGGTCTGGGTGTCGGTTTCCTAGGCATGGTTCGAGTCTTAGGCTTTGAAGAAGAAGATGGCATCGGTTTAATATGCAAGTCAGTAGGCCTGAATACACCCTCAGAAGCTGGTGCCTGCATAGCGGCTCCCGACCCATCCAAGGTAGAGACATCCGCAGGTTCCACAGTTGAAGCATCTTGTGGCATACCAGACTCTGAATGGGTCACAGTAGAGGCCTGCGAATCAGAAGTAGTGGGTATCAGGGGCTGTGAAAGCGCCCCACTGAGTATCGGCAAACTGGCGACTTGCTTAGGAAAAGCGTCGTTGGTAGCTATGGACCTAGGCGACCTCTCTGCCTTTATCTTTGCATTTTTTCGGAATATCGGTAGTTGGGTGGCTTACCGAAGACATATCTGGATAATTGAACAGAGTACCAAAATATTTAGAAGCGAAAATATACCGACGACGAATAGTTTGTGGTTTAAATAAGGCACAAAACCGACATGGAGATACGTCGTGGTCAGGGCCTAGGCAAGGAATACAGTACAAATGAAAATCTTAATGAGGCATTTGCTTTCCACAAGAAATACAATTATTGACTTTTACTGACATCGGTTTAGAGCAAGAAAAAGTTTCCCCAACGGGGTACTTAGCTTTAGTTGAAGACTTCGGTTCTGAAACTCGAAAACGAAAATTTCAGGAGTTGGCCGTCCGGCACTTGCGAACTGCTTCTGCTTCAGGCACCACACGGCAAGAAAGACTGATGTAATGGTGTCGGCTGCATGCTTTATACCCCTGACTACCTGATGGCACAGAAGATGAGACAACAACCGACACAAGACCCAAGACTTTGATAATCAGTCCAACTGAGGGCTACTGCAAGCAGATAACTCAAATGTGTTGACTGCAACAGTGAAACATGAAGAACATCGGGAACCATATCTGACGAGGCCAGTAAGGAGCAATGAGGATGAGTTTGCAACCAAGCGACTTTGATTTCTGAAGTACCTTTGGAATTAGAGGGAAAGGTGGAAAGGCATAGAGAGTCCTGGAAGCCAATCGTGAACAAGTGCATTCCTGGGTGACTGTCCCAGAGGGGGAACTAGGGTGAAGTAGCTGCTGCATTTGTTGATGAGGGGAATGGCAAAAAGATCGCAGCATGGCTGGCCCCATTTGTGAAAAATCAGGTTCGCAACTTGTTGCTTCAGGGACCACTCGTGAAGCATGAGGATAGCCCTGCTGAGCCTGTCCACTAACACGCTGGATTTTCCGGGAATGTGCATTGCAATCAGAAAACGTTGGGAAGACATTGCCCACTGCCATATTCAAAGCACCTCCCGACACAAGGGGTAAGATCTGGTTCCACCCTGCTTATGATGTACCATACCACTGACATATTGTCTGCCTGAATTGCAATGGCCCTGGTAGGTAGAGAGTCGAAGTGCTTGCAATGTCAGAACACTGCTGTGCAAATGGCACTCGTGAGGTTGCCACATTCTTTGGACAGTCTGTCCCAGATAATGCCCCCCCCCCTATCTGGGAGGCATCTGTGCTCACTGTGGCTACAGGATGGGGGTCTAGAAAGGGTCTGCCCAGAGTCACCTGGGGGGAGACAAGTCACCATACTAAGTCCTTTTTGCAAGTTTCCATGATCAAGACCATGTGTGACAATGGTAAATCCTGGAAAGACCAGTGAGCGAAAAGAAGCCACTGCAGAATCCGCATGTGGAAGTGTGCCAAAGGAACTAGCGTAATCGCAGCAGCCATTGAGCCCAAGACTTATAAAACTTCTCTTGCCTGAACTCTCGTCTTCTTTATGAGAAACGAAACTTGCTGACGAAGGGATGACACTCTGTCTTGAGGCAGTTTTGCTATCATGCGCCTTGTATCTAAGTCTGCCCCTATAAAGGTAATAGACTGACAAGGCAGACTTTTCGTAGTTTATGGTGATGCCTAGCTGGGAACAAGTTTGGATTGTGTAGTCCCGTACTTTGATCAGTTGATGCTCAGTGATAGCAGTGAGGAGCCAGTCGTCTAGATATGGAAACACCTGGAATCCTAGATGCCTCAGGTGAGCCGTGACCACTGTCATACACTTGATGAACCCCCTGGGGGCTATGGTGAGACCAAAGGGCAGGGCTCTGAACTAATAACTGTCTGTCCATTTTTATGTGGTAGTACTTGTCCTGGAGATCTATGGAGCACATCCAATTGTCCTGACCCAAGAAGGGAAGAATGGACTGCAGTGTTACCATCTAGAACTTTGTCTTTCTTACTGATTTGTTTATTTTGCTGAAATCCAAAATGGGTCTCCAGTCCCTTATCTTTTTTGGAACTAAAAAGAACTGAGTAAGAACCGGATCCGATTTGGTCTGCGGGGACTTCTTGGATGGCTTTTTCTAGCAATCTTTGTACCTCTGGGATTGTGTGATCCCGAAGACTGGGTGGAACACCTCGGATAGAATGTTTTTCTTTTGAGGGGGGGTAACTGAGAAAAAGGAATTTAGTAGCCCCTGGATATTATCGACAGTACCCATGTTTCTCTTGTGATGGTTTGCCAAGCTGCTGGGTACAGTGAAAGTCTGCCCCTGACTGCCTCCAGAGGTGGACAATCGGGCCTCCCTTCATGAGTGCTGGAAGGGAATAGCACAGAACGTATCTCTGTTGCCCTGCTGTTGCGGACCCCCTCTGCCGTGAAGGTGGCATCTTCCATTGTTGTTTCCCCCTCTGCCTCTGGGAGAAAAATCTCCACGTGTGTCAGGCGAAGCTCCCTGGGATTTTCAGAACCATATCTTTCCACTCTTCTGACCTTTAGGATAGGGTCTAGACAGAGTGAAAAAACTGACTCCTTGCCATCCTGTTCACACCTGGTGAGAGTCTCTTTTACCTGAGGCCTGAACAAGGACGAGCCTTCGAAGGGGGTATTGGTAAATGAAGACTTGAAAGGTTCCGCAAACTGACAAAGGCGCATCCAGGAGCGTCTCCGCAAAGCTACTCCGGTACCTGCTGCCCTACTCGCTCCATCTGCCACAAAAGAAATAAGCCTCATGGAGGAGTTAACCACTGAGGTCAATTTCGGAAGCTGGGAAGCCGCCCTGTTCACAATTCCCTCAGCTGTAGGATCTTGCAGGGTATCTCCTAGCTCCTTTAGGAGATCCCTTTGAAGTAGTGTGAGTGTGACAAGTAATTCAGCAACCTGAGAGTAAAGGTCGCTGAAGAAAACATATGCTTCCCATACTTGTCCATCGTATGAGTCTCTTTGTTCGGAGGACAGACAGATGAAGTTTCCACAAGTTCCTTCTTCGTAGCTGCTGCCACCACCATGGCATCAACAGGGACCCCTTTGGAAAGGAAGGACTTATCCTCTGGAGCAGTAAAAAATTTATTCGGTCTCCTCGGAACTGGTTCCATAGTCTCTGGAGTGCTCCATGCCTTTCAACTCACTACACACAAAAGTGGGTCAAAAGGCAGAGACACCCAAGAAGTGTAGGGTCGGGAGCCAAATGCATCCAGGTAGACAGACTAGTCCTCAGATGGGGCTAGGGACTTCCAGCCACCCCTCTAAGGATTTCCAAGGAGACATCTGAAGAGGGGGACCGTGAGGACCCTTCTGATTTATCCAAGTCTGTGTCTGAAGTGATAGACTCAGAGGAGTCTAGATGCTTCCTCTTACATCTTTTCTTCTGACAGACCTCCTCCGAATGTTCGGGAGAGGTTTCAAAAGAGGTGGGGTCACCCAATGGGGCATCTTGGGGAACAGGTTCCCTATGCTTGGAGGCAGGAGAAAGTTCAAAGGCAGGCACAGGCACCGAGAGAGAAGGAGCCAGTAGAGCAGTCTCAGGAGGCAACATGCTCCTCCTCAACTCGAAGGCACCATGGTCCCGAGTCGAAGGAGCCTCCAGCTCCGAACAGCCTGGAGATCTTCTATGAACAGACAGCAACGCCTCCGAGGCTGATGTGAGAGCTGAGCTCACCCACACCGAAGCTCTGAGAGGGAGAGCAGGATCGGACAAGGGTCCGATGCCACTTTCCCCCCTCAGAGCTGACAAGAGTACTTCAGCGTCCAGATCCCTCGATGGACTGAGACATCGAGGAGATCAGAGCGGGTGTCGGAACTGATAAAGGAGAAGTAACTGGAGCCGACAGTTCCATCACCACGATCTCCATGCACTCTGGCTCCAAACTCAAGAGAGTCGGACGAGGAACCGATGGAGAAGCTGGATGGGCCAAAGGAGACAATTCCTTATGGGCAGGGCTCAATAGTAATTTAGCAAGTGCATGCGAGTTGAGGAGCCTATTGACCACTCTCTCTACATCATGATCCGAAAGTCTGGAAGACTGAGAGAAGTACGAAGAGGACCGGTGACTGCCTACTCCAGTTTGCAGCAAAGGAGACTGTGGAGCAGAACGTACCGGCTCCAAAGAAGGAGACCTTGTTCTCTTATGGGTTTGGACTGGCTCTGAGAACACAAATGGAGCTGCCGGAGACTTAGCTTTGTCAGAGCCAATGCTGGGAACTGACAGAGCCGAAGGTTTTTTCAGTGGATTTTGTCTGTTCCAAACTCGGAACCGATGGCATGGTGTGTTTTTTGGACACTTTAGCTGGCTTAGGACGCTGAGACGAAGAATCTTGAGGGGTCTTCGGAAGGGCAAGCAAAATTAACTTATTTTTTCTCTCCTGCATGACTCTGGCAGTGAAACCATGACAGATCAAGCACGAGTCCCGCAGGTGGATAGCCACTAAACAATACACACAACTCGTGTGCCCATCCGTAAGGGACATATTTTGGCAAAATGAGTCACATTTTTTGAACCCTGAGGGTTTCGACTCTTTGGACATAATGGATAACTGACAGAGAAAAATTCTTCACAGCACTAGAAAAACAAAGCTATAAGCTAACAGCACACAACTAACTATTACAAGGATGTAATGGCTAGCCCAAACAACAATAAATGAAATGAAAAAACGTTATTTATATATATATATATATATATATATATATATATATATATATTTTTTTTTTAAAGGGAAGAAGAAAAAGCGGGAGAGCCTCTAACTTAAATGGCGACTCCCCCAATAGAAGAGCCTCTAACTTAAACAGCTATCCCAGAAAGGGTGGGGAAAAAGACGAACCACCCTCTAATTTAAACAAGCTCAAAGGGGGAAGCAAGGCCTGAGGAGAAAATGACAGGCAAAAACACCCACAACAAGTAGAAGAAGGGGTCGTTAGACTAACAGAGGATAGTATACGCTCCAACGAGTTAATTTCACAATACAACCTTGAGAAGGATAACAATGTAGTGAAAAAAGCACAAAGTACTTAGCCTGAGCCAGTAGTCGCAATCTTGACGCTGCAAGTGGCAAATGAGATCTGGGTAGTTACCGCTAGGCATGTTGGGATAGGGGTTAGCCTTGAGCCAGTAAAAGCTCTCGAGCTATAGTAAATCATCCAAGTTGGAGCTGAGGATTGGCTTCGAACCCAACCAGCAAGAACAAAGGCGAGATGGGACAACATATCATACACTTTCCGTACCTGTCCATCGTACTAGATTCTTCATTCGGTGGATGGACAGATGAAGTCTCAGACAATTCCATTTTGGTGGCTGCTGCCACCACCATAGCATCTACCGGGACACCTTTTGTGAGGAATTCCTTATCAGATGGCACTGTGATATATTTATTTGGCCTCCTCGGAACAGTTTCCACAGACTCTGGAGAGCCCCATGCCTTTCGACTGACTACATTTAGGAGCTGATCGAAAGGTGGGGTCACCCAAGAGGTGGAGAGGTTAGGTTAGACCCAAAAGCTTCCAGATACACAGACTCATCCTCAGCCTCACAAGGGTTAATAGACTTCCAGCCACCTCTCTGTTTAAGGATTTCCAGGATATCCACAGGGACTGTTCTGAATCATCTAGGTCCATGTCTGAAGGGATAAGACTCCTCAGGGGAGTCTAGATGTTTCATCTTACATGTCCTCTTCCGAGGGACCTATCCAGAGGGGTACTCGGGGGAGGTTTTAGAAGAGATGGTTTTGCCCAACTGGGCGTCCTGGGACTTTGGGTCTCCACACCTGGGGGGGGGGGGGGTAAAGAGGCAGACTCCGGCACTTTTGGGGAAGAGTGCTTGGATCCGAGAGTGGAGTCATCTGGGGTGACAGCACTCTCCTCATGAACTCGAAAGCACCATGACTCCACTCCAAGGGAGGCTCTGGCTCCAAGGAGCCAGGAGACTGCCCCCGAGCCAAGGCAGTGGGCTCAGCTCAGAGGCCGATGTAGGCACAGAGCTCACCTGGGCTGAAGCTCCAAGAGTTAGATTCGGAAGAGAACTGTCCAACCAGACTCTATTTCCGGGACCCAACCGGGGAGCGTCGGCCCCTAGACCCCTCAATAGATGAAGGCACCAAGGAGGTAGCAGCAGAAGTCGGGACCGAATATCTTTGAGAGCAGGTCTCAGCCCTGACAGCTCCACTACAATCAAATCCAAGCACTCTGGCTCCAAAGCCACAACACGGGTCAGAAGAAGAATCAAAGAGGAAATGATGGTTGTCAGACCCAAATCCTTCTGGGCTGGGCACGACAGGATCTTGGCCAGCACCGGCATATGTAACAGCCTCTTGACCACCTGCTCCACATCACTGTCCAAGAAACTCCTGGAGGACTGACAGGATGGGGTCGAGGATCTGATGGATTGCAAGATAGGCGAGTGCAAAACTGAGGAGACCGGATCCAGGACTGGGGACCGGCTCCACATGTGATACTCTGTCGGTTCCAAAATATTTTTATTTTATTTTTTTATTTTACATTTGTTGACCGGGCTAGTCCAGCTGGATATATGTCCATTTTCAGTGGAGGCCCGGGAAGAAAAGCTACACAATACAATAATATTAGCAAAATAGAACAAGACATGTATTTCAAGTAGACATTGGTACATTACAAAACTTTTATGATATCTTACATGAGTAGGAATTTTATATTCTGTATCCAGTAGGAACAAAAGCTTGATGTAAAAAAGAGCTCGGTATCATAGTAGTTTGAAATAATATTGGAAATTATAACTAAGATGCTGTATTTACTTTGGGCACACAAGAAGTCAGAAGATAAACACTAGTTTGAATGGATAGAGTGTACAAAAGCAAATAGCAGGATACAATAATCGTGTTTAGTCTCACTAGAGTTGAGGTGTGATAGTATATACATATTTACATGAGGAAAGAATCATCAGAAAGGTCGAGCGCACTGCTATTAGAGAGTAAACACAAGCTAGGAAATACCACAGTATATACATATTTATATGAGGAAAGAATCCTCAGTAAGGTCAAGCGCACTGCTATTAGAGAGTTAACACAAGGTAACATTCAAAAGAGGCTGGGAATCATGGGAGTCTTGAAGGGGGTATAGTGTTTAGTCTGGGTTATCACAGGGGCATAGCCAGTGTGATTTGAGGTAGTGTTTGAGCTTGCTTTTAAATAGGTTAACACAGGATAGTGAGGTTAGCTGATTTGGAAGGTTGTTCCAGGCCTTGCCTACTGTATTAGAGAACAGGGTGTCACCAGCTGAATTGTTGGATTTGGATATTTGTACAAGTAGTTTGTTAGATGAGCGCAAGGTTTTGAGATTGTTATAGGGGATGACTAGGGATGTGAGTATGGGTGTATTCTGAGGCAGATACAGGATCTTATGGGCTACTGTTAGTTGATTGAAAAGTATTAGATTTGGCAGTTCTAGCCATCCGAGTTTATTCAAGTTGATACAATGATGAGTTCTATAGGAGGATCCTGCTGCGAATCTGGCTATATTGTTGTAGGAGGATGCCAGTTTATTCAGGCTACTCTTGCATATTTTGGTATAGATAGGGGAGGCATAGAGGAGGGTAGAGATAAGGTGTGTGCGAGCAATGGTGGGCCTGGCTAGAGGAGTTTTTATGGTGTTATTAATGTGAGGTTCAAAAGACAAGTGATTATCTATTAGTACTCCGAGTAGTTTGGTGGTTGTTTCTGGGGATATTATAGTTCCCTTATTTGAGGTAATAGTAAAGTTAAGTGGAGAGGTTCTGCGAGTGGAGTTGAATAGTAGCATTTTTGTTTTGTTAGGGTTTAAGATAAGACATCTTTGTAGGAACCAGTTTTCAACTGTGCTAAAGGTCTTTTGGGTTAGTAACTGAAGTTCTGATTGGGTAGTAGCAGAGCATATGAGTGTGGAGTCATCTCCGTATTGGATACAGTCAGCTTGTGGAATTACAGAATGGAGTTCATTTGTAAAGATGGAGAAGAGTAAAGGACCCAGTATGGAGCCTTGAGGGACCCCTAATGTTACTGGGAGGTGGGAAGATAAATTGTTTTCCCAAAGAACAGCTTGCTGTCTGTTATTTAGGTATGATTGGAACCACTGTATGGTAAGGGCACCCAGTGATAAGTTTTTGAGTGTGTCTAGGAGAAGGTGGTGGTTAACCATGTCAAATGCTTTAGACAAGTCGATAAAAAGGGCTGAGGATGGGGTATCATTATTACGATTACTATTAATATGGTTAGTAAAGGATAGGAGAGCGGAGGTGGTGCTATGATGTGGTCTAAAGCCATGTTGACAAGGTGCTAATAGATTGTTTTCAAGTAGGCAGGGTAACAGTTGTAGATGAATACATTTCTCCATTATTTTAGCCAGAGGAGATAGTATGGCTATGGGCCTGTAATTGGCAAATTCCTTGGAGTTACCGCCTTTGTGAAGGGGGATGATGTGAGAGACTTTCCAGATTAAGGGGATAGTTCCTTCAGACATGGTTCTATTAATGAGGATGGAAATGGGGTAGGCTATGACTTTAGCAGCTTTTTGAAGGTATTCTGCAGGTAGTAGATCTGCAGAGACTGTGGTGGGTTTCAGTTTATGGATGAGGTTACAGATGAGGGATGTGGGCACTGGCTGAAAGTGAAACAGAGTAGGATTGTTGGTAGAGGTTATGTTAGAGCGTGGGTTGCTAGTGGAGAGCTGTTTAGCTAGGGATTGTATTGTTTCAGTGAAAAATGTGTTAAAGGAGTCAGCTATTTGGATGGGATTGTCGTGATCAGAGCCAATGGGCATAGGAGTGCTTGATAATCCTGGGTGTAGGAGGTTACTGATGCCTAGCCAGAATTTTTGAGGATTGTTTTGGTGAGTTTGTTGAAGCTGATGGTAGTAGTTTCTTTTATCGGCTAATATGGCTTTTTTTGTTTCGTTTCTTAGCTGTCTGAATTGTAAGTGATCTGCGGGGCTTTTAGTTGTGTGCCATTTGGCCCATAGTTTATTTCTTTGCAAGATTTTTTGTTTGTTAGTTTTGGTGAGCCATGGTGCAGGTTTAGTTCTGATTCTAACTTTGCGTAATGGGGCATGGCAATCTAAAATGGAAAGGAATTTTGAATTAAAGTATTCAACTGTATTATCTAATGGCAGGTGTTTAAGGGGTGTCCAGTTACAGGCTCTTAGTTCAGTTTGAAACTGATCAGGGTTAAAATTTTTGTTAGTACGAATTGTTTTGCAGATGGAAGAGCTTGGGAGTTCTATTTTAGATCTGATGAGATAGGTAAGCAAATGGTCACTTATGTCCTCTGGGAGGGTGCCTGTTTTATAATTTTGTTGCGGAGTATTAGTAAGTATCCAGTCAAGGGTACTTTCTTTGTTGTTATGTTTATTGGTTCGGGTAGGGGATGTTATAGTTTGAGTAAAGCCAAATAGGTTGATATGAGTAGTAGGTTGCTCAGATATGCAGGAATTCCAGTTTATGTTAAAATCTCCAAGTATAATGGTTTCTTGGGGGTGTTGCTTGAGAGCCAGCTAAGGATGGCCTCTAATGTGTTGATGTTATTGCCTGGTGGAAGATAAGACACAAATAAGAAATATGGCTTTACTTTTATTCAGCTGTATCTTAGAAGAATTTCTGCATTGTTGGAAAGTGGAGGTTTGGAGTCTAGCAAGGTAACTTGTAACCAAAATAACCAGTGGAGATGAAGAAGCAGCTTTTTCTGGCCCGAAAGCCTTCGGGTCCGTGGATGAATCCTTTGCCTTCATTTTCAACAGTTCTAATTCTGGAGCCGTGGAAGAAGACCTCTTAGAAGACTTGTCTGAACTAGGGAATTGAGACTGGTGGGAAGATTTCGAGGAACTCTGTTTCCCTTCTAGTGCCTCAGAAAAAGGAACTTTCAGTAATCTCCTAACAATCAATTTGTTTTTCCTTTCTAGTAATATTCTGAAGCTGAATGCGTGGCAAAAAGAGCATGACTCTTGCAGATGGATAGCACCTAAACAGTACACACAACCGGTGTGTCCATCTGCCAAGGACAATTTCTGGCTGCAACAATCACATTTTTTGAAGCCCGAAGGCTTAGCTTCTTTAGTATCTTTAGACACAACTAGCAACAGTATAAGGCAGAGTATTCAACAATCAGAATTTTTTTTTTAAATAACACTACAAACCAAGCAGAGGGAAAGCCATGACAATCTCCTCTAGTCAGATGAGACGTCTCTAACTAAAACGATAACTCCTCACTGGAAAGAAAGGCAAGGGAAGGGGAGAAGCCCTCTAAGTTAAACGGGCTGAAAGGGAGTCCTCTAAATCAAATGGACTACCTTACGATATACAGAAAGGGGAAAAACAAGATAGTAGTTTAAAAAAACCAAGACCCAAAACTCTCCAAGTCAAAGGATTTTGGGATCGGGATAGGGGGGACGATAAACGGCCTAGAGAAAGATGACAGCCAGCAACAAACAGCACAAAATATCGCAACAGAATTATAAAGAACTTGCGTACCACACTAAAGGCAAATAATACAACCAACTAACTATTTAGAGCAAAAAGCAGTATAAAAGAAGAAAAATTATTCCACTTAGCATGGAGCCTAGTAGGAAGCATCCAATCTAGTTTAGCAGCAAATGAGATCTGGGTAATCTCCCTAAGCATAATGGGATAGGGTATAGCCTTGAGCCAGTGGAAGCTCTTGAGGTTTAGTATAGGCTGAGTCGGTTCCGAAACCGACCAGCAAAGAATGAAGGAGAGATAGGACAACATAACATCATGTGATTTCTCTCTCTAAAGTTACAATACATCCATTTGATCATTCATTTTCAAATATCTGTTTTGCCTTTTTTGTGACTATAGGGTAAGCACAGCCAATCCTGGTAAGGAAATACAGTTATGTAATAATTTACCATAACAGTAGATGTCCTGCTGATCACTGCTGCAGTTTTACTAATAGACTGGATACCATTTGAAAGACAGCTGTATGTCCGGCCACCATAACAAAGCCTGGGTATTTTCCTCACACACAATACATCCAATGTACAACCTGAGCCCAGAGGCAGGATGCACATAACAGATGTACGGCTGCAATTTACCTGAGAAAGTATTTATCCCAGACCAAAACACTCAAGCTGAAAGAGTGGTAACTATATACATATGTACATATCCACTGTAAAGTGGAAAATTATAAGGAAGAGGTCCACTTTGGCCAGGAAAAATAGAAACAATCCCATGGGGGAAAGCTGTAAAGCATGTAATACAGCAAAAGTGATTAATATGATATCTACTCTTATGGTAATTTCTTACATAACCAGACTACGTCCATCCAAAATCACTACTTCAGTATTAGTGACAGGTGGGAGTGTGCTACAACTGTCCAGAAGGAAGGAACAGCAGAGCTGTTTTCCAACAATCCCTGTAGGATGGAGTTTACAAATTATATTCCAGCTCTAGAAAACACAGTGAACCAAGTAGCAGCTTCAAGAACAGTTCTACAGTCTAAACCCTTGTAGAAAGCTCCACAAAAGGCTATTGCCCTGGTGTAATGAGCCTTGACAGAGAGGTGAAGGTACTTCCCCTGAAGAGAGTACCAAAACAAAATGGCTTTAGAAATCCAGGAAGAAATAGTTTATTCAGTAACTGGCAAACTCAATTTATTTTTTTGAAAGGAGGCAAAGAGCTGGTCTGATTCCTTAATGTCCTTACTTTTATTTAGGTAAAAATCCAATTTGTCTTTACACATCCAATGAATGAAGAATTCTCGCTCCTATGTTTTAAGAAGAGAAAGAGGGGATACTGATGGACTGGTTCAAAGACAACTCATTAACCACCATGGGCATGAAAGAAGGATTGCATCTAAGGGCAACCCTCTCTTTGTGGAAACCAAGGAAGGGTGGAACAGACAACAAATTTTGCAGCTCAGACACTCTTTTAGCTGAAGTAAGAGGTACTAAAAAAACTTTAACAAGAACAAAACTTAAAGGAAGAACTGGCAGTTAGTTCAAAAGACCCAAGAATTAGACTTTCCAAAGCAGAGTTAAAGTCTCAAAACGGCAGAACAGGCGCTCTTTGTGGCCGGATGTGGAGGACACCTTTTAAAAACTGTTTGATCTCAAAGCGTGCACAAAGAGGTGGATCTGTAACCATACAAACAGATATGGCTGAAAAATTAGCTTTCATTCATATGCATATGAAAAAACAATAGGTATTCCAACTTGAAAAAGATCCTGGTTCCTATTTTGACACCACAAAGAAAATCTCTTCCATCTTTAAACATAAGATTTTCTCTTACTTGGTTTTCATGTCTCCTGTAAAACCTGAAGAATGTCCTCTGAAAAGGTATCTAAAAGGAATCAAAACATTTTCATCACCCAAAGAGTTAATAGCAGAGTCTAGAGATGAGGGTAAGTGAGAAAGCCTTGGTCTGCGTGAGCAGGTCTGTCTTCTAAGGTAACTTGTGGTGGGTGTCCTTTGCCAGATATTAAAGATGAGGGAACCACTGCTGTTTTGGCCAAAGAGGAGTCATCAGCAAGTTTTCAGCTTGTCCTTCATAATTTTGTGAAGGACCCTTGGTATCAGTGGCAAAGGAAAGCATAAAGGAATCTCTCATTCCAAGCAAAGGACATGGTATCTGTCTTCCATGTCTGAGGGAACCACTCCCTGGAAGACAACACATTTTGCTGTCTGTTGTGGATGGAGGCAGATAGATCTGGGGAATACCCCATTGCTAGACAATGTCCAGAAAGATGACCCTGTTTAGCATCCATTTGTGAGGATCCATCTTGGGCATGCTCAGGATGTCTGCCACAGTGTTCCTTTCTGAGGGAATGCAAACTGCCCGATGAAGAAGCTTGTGTTGAATGGCAGTCTCCTATGCCATCAAGGGTAATCTGCAAAGGTGGCAAAACTTGGTACCTCCTTACTTATGTACCACATGACTATGATGTGGTCTGTAAAGATTTCTGAAGAAACCTGGAGTCCAAAGAGGATTCAAGGATTGAAAGGCCATAATCGGAGCCTTCATCTCCTTGGTGTTTATATGGTCCTTCCTTTCCTTTCTTTTGCAGACCAAACTCCACAGACTTTGATGTTGTTAATGACAGTTATAAACAGGCAGGTTTGGCAGGAAAGAAAGGCTTAGAGCCCTTAGCATCCTGTCTTAATTTATCTTGAAATCTTCTTTTATTATCCCTTTTGCCCTTCTTGGGAGGCTTTTAATCTCTCCTGACAAAAGGGCCAGCTTTAACTGAATAATTTCTTCTTCAACTGAGGAACTAGGGAAAGGACAATCTGCTTCAAGTCTTGCATAATTTTCACCTTTTCCTTAAAGATTTGAAAAGATCTGGAACAGCAGAGCCAAACAGATGTTTGACTACAGAGGAATCCATGAGTCGTGCCTTGATATCATGTGTGAGAGACTACAATCATAGCCATGAATATCTACGAATAACAGACCCAGAAGCAGCCACTCTTGAAAATGCATAAGCGGCATCATAACTGCCTAATAGACTGCCTGGCCACCTGAGAGGCAGAATGAAGCAGAGTCAGAGCAGAAGCTTTATCACCAGATTCTGGCAAGGCATTAGCTACATCACTCAGATTAGACAGGACAGACGAAAGGTACCTGGTCATATGGGTCTGGTAATTCACAGCCCTAAAGGCTAAGTAAGTAGAGGTATATGTTTTTTTCCACACCTGTTTATGGCCCTGATATCCTTGTCTGTAGACAACCCATTACTGTAGGGTAATAACTTAGTTTTCCCACAGAAAGGGAAATCACAACTGGGTCACAGGAGAGGTTTTCATAAAGAAAATATATAAATGTAAAATCTTTTTTTTTTTTTTTTTTAGGTGTGGAAGGTTGAGATACAGGATTCACAGGAAGCATTAATGAAGGTATCCAAAGGGCCTCCAGAACTGAAAGAGTGACTGATGGTTTAGGTGCAACGAAGTTCAAGAGATCATAATACCACTTAGCATCAGTGATTTTAGTGTTCTCCCATTAAAAATACTGCATCATTTTAAACACTGTATCCCCAAAAACAGAACTCCTCTAAGGAAGATTTGGGACAAGCCACAACCTAACAGGAATGGATTGGAGAGGAGTATGCCTGAGAATCATCTGAATCCTGATCATTGTCCTCAAAGGAAGAATCCCTCTGTCTCTTCAAAGGGGTAGAAGAAGAAGGAACAGCCACAGCAGCAGCAGCAGCCTGAAAATACTGAAGTGGCTTAAAAGACATGGCGTTTAACAGCCCCAGAGTAAAATCTTGTCATTCTTTCTGAGGATCCCTAAATGTCTGAGGATATTATGTATGCTTGGTCTTCTGCTTTTTACTTGATGGGATGTCTGCCTGAATGTAATTGTGTGGCTTAGAGCTGATGGACTTCTATCCGGGAACCACATACTTGTTCCCTAATTAAATTTTGAGGAATACCCTCTGAGATAATACGCTGCGGTTCCCCCTTCTTGTCTGAAGCAGCCATTTGGTCAGCCATAGCGGGTGAGTAGGATGCCCCATATTGGCCTCCAATTGGGTCACGATAGAGGAGGCAGGGAAAGAAGCCAGATGGTCCAAGGTGCCCTTAAGCGACAATGGAGACATGTGGGTCAGGGTGGACAACCAGAGCAGTGTGTTTAGCCTTTTTTTGGTAATTGCTGGTTGACAGAGCGGGAAGGCTCAGACAACAGTGTGTGTGCACCAGCTCTTTGAGACACTTTTCTAAATAAACTTTAAAGAAGTGATCTTAGACATTGTTTCTTTAAATAAATATTTAAAGAAGTGAGACAACTGCAAGTCTTCAGGACACTGACAAATGGTGTATTCTTCATATTTATGCTCTGCAAAAACGACACTTAAGATGTTGATCCATGTGAGGTATTTGCTTCCCACAGTCACATTTCCCCCTCTTGGACAACAGGTACAATAACCAGAAAAGGAAGAGTCCCCAATGAGGTACTTATCTGACCAACAACTAGAAAGCTTTACTAGTCATATGTCTTACATACTGAAAATGAAGTAACTTTCTGCTTTTGGACGGGTGGCATTGAAGTTCTGATGTAATTCACTGCTGTACCTCCTGTCTTTAAACTTCAGCCATATGGATGTAAAGTGCGAGAGGAAGGTGCTCATGATTTGGTATACTGGCTACGTCTACAGCAATCCTTGGCATATCATCCCATCTGTTTGTAACACTGTAATACTGATCCTGGAAGGAAATCAGACAAGGCAGAGAATCAATGCCAGGACAAAAGGAAACTTCAGAAAGATGTCCTTTGATTGAAGAGTAAAACAGGATTATGAATAATTGACTTGTGTAGTCCAACAGTCTTGGGATCAGATTACATTCAATTCCTTGATCTTTTGACCACAATAAAAGTAATTTCCAGTTCTGAAAACAGTATTTTTTAAGACTTCTTTGATATTGCTTGAAACAAGAAATATCTCTAAAGAAAATGAAAAACTACTAAATACTAATAACTTCCCCTCCAGGCTGAGAATTTCAATATTTTGATTTAGAGGGAAACACATTTCTCTGGTGCTGAGACGACAATAAGCCCTTCAGACCCAAGAGGACTGGTGCCTGAGATACCAGCTGCTGTAGAAGTGTGAATCATTCCTGTCTCCGCTAACTCACAACAATCAACATTACAACAGCAATGTACAGTTTTGTTTTGGGCAAAATGTTTCATAAAATACTGGACAAAAGGTGCACATAAAGTCATGGGTCCACAAGAATTCCAAGGCATCTCTCCTGCAGGTGCGTTGGTACAGACAGATAGAACATGTCTGGATTTAAAAATTCTGATGCATTGAAAAAAGAAAATACTCACCACTAAGGACTGGAATTGTGCACAGATTGTCTGAAGCATTGAAACTTTTGGTGGTCATTCATGGCTTACAAACACTCAACTCCTTACCATTATCTGATAAGAGTGCTTCAACATTCAAGGTAGATAAATTACTACCAAAGTGTATGATGAATGCCTATTACTAAAGACTACTGTTGATATGCAAAGGTGGTAACAGTTGTTGTCTCACTGCCTGGTGAGACACCATGGCTGTCGTGGTGAAATGGTAGTGCCTGTATTAATTTTTGTTTTATTTCATGTATGTATTTTAAAATTTGTTAACTGGGTTGATTCACCGACCATTTTCAACCATGACATGAAACATAAGAGCAAGGGTCAAGGTAAATACAATGTATATAAATATACAAACAATTTTAGCGTGGATGGTCAACCAGCATGCTTTTCAGAGGTGGAGAAAGCCCATATAGACAGAGAGAAAACATGCAAACTCCTAATAGTGGCTGAAAGTCAGGCTTGAAACCCAGACCATGGAGTTCAGAGCTGTGCTGCACAGGTTTTGTAAATTCTTTTACAAATCTGTAATGAAATTCCTAAAGGACCAGAAGTCTGATTTAGTGCTCTTGACCATTGCTCTCATTTCTGTGATGGGAACCTGTACTTTCTTATTAGTAGTGTCCCTTGGACTGATTAGGACTGAAATAGAAAGGCTGGGTCCCCAAAAGAATTCACATTCTGTACTGATACTAGGAAGAAATCACTAAACACTGACGGTCCAATCCTTCAGTTCTTCAAAAAACAGTGATTCCTCCTCATCAGAAATCTTGCATAAGGAGCCATTAGGATCAAGTGGATATATATATCCTAGAAATCTAACAAACTACTGCAAGAACCAGAGTGAAGTAAAGCACCGAAATTAGCTGTCTCTGTGATCCTCTCCCTGGGAAGGTACATTTTTGCCAGTGTAGAATCTAGAACAGGTCTTGGAATCTGCATTCCGTGACATAACAGACATGAGATGTCTTAAATAACAGAGATATTAACCAGTCTGCTGACAATTTGATTACTAACAATAACAGTCATTGTACCATATATGCAATCTGGGTCCATACCACCACAGGTGCCGGAACCATACAGCCAGGTGGAGGGGGAGCCCCCCACTTTTACAGCTGCAAGACCTGTCAGAAAAAATTAATGAAGTGGAGTTCTTACGCTAACGTAGATTCGTGCGTGGAAGTTAAACTAACTGTTCTTTTCTTATTGCTCTGTGTTACAGGAGTTATGCTGCCACTGTCCTGCCAGAGTCATGCCAGTAAGGAGAGGTTTGTTCTTTTATTTGCAGGAGTTATGCTGCTCCCATGTGTGTGTGTAAAATGGCCCAGTTAGGTATACCTGGTGGTTAGTGTTACTCAAGCTCAAACAAGAACCTGGATTCTCTACCCATACCACCACTTGTGATTCAGGGAGTTGAGTCCATAGCTCTCAACTGTCCAGATTTTCACAGAGTATTTGGGTCATACTTTTGGTCTGTTCCTCTTAAAATTTGTGGTTTTCTGGCAAATTTGTGAGAAATTAGTTCTCTAAATAATGATAGCCCTTTAAGTTTCTGTCTTCCTATCTTTCATAAAACACATGGTAACACAAAACACTTTATTTTAGCAACTTTTTAAGATTATACAAACAATATTTAAAATGTGTCCCTGATTTTGGGCCTTTGCCCCCACCACCCAAAATAAATTTTGGCTTTTTCCAGATTTCTTGTGCTGCGAAGTTGAGAGATTTAATTGAGAGTCAAGTGGACTTTACAAGGAGCTGAGAGCTTCAGGGGAAGAGAAGTTTAGTGCTACTTATGGTAAGTCACTTGCATTGTTAGTAGCACAACAGGTAGTGTACTTGCTTTTGATGCAGAAGGCTCTCGGTTCTACTCCTACAGTATGCAGATGGATCGCTGACACTGTACTGTCATGTACTTTAAAGGGAGTGGATGCTGCAGTCCTACGAGTGTCCTCTTTGGAGGAGTTACCTAGTAACTATGTTTCTGTTATCAGTTTGCCATCAATACCTCATTGCAAAATTACTAGCTTATCATTTTTTTTTTTATGTAGCATAGGCAATTTATTCTTCAACGGCAACAGGGATTTTATTTGTAGATGAAACAATGAAATATAAAGTTGTATGCTAGCAGCAACCTCTTCATTAGTTACTGATACCTGTAATGTGGAATTATTTAGACGACTTACTTCTGCAGAGATTTTGCATATTTACTGATATTGGTGGATTGTAATGACAGAAGTTTGAGTGGCCTTTTATGGTTAAAATTTTCTGAAATGGGTAGTTCTGTTATTATTGCTTCATACATTTTGTTTCATTGCTTACTAGAAGACTATTCCAAACTACAAATTTAAAACACATTCTAACAAGTGGCGCTGTATTATACAAGGAATATAATTTGTATTAAACTGATTGTATTAATCAGGAAGGTGAATTAAAGAATGCATACATGTATGCTTGCTCACAGGATGTAGGATATCAAAATAGGGGAATAGACCAGTCACCAATGGAGTACCCCCCCAGGATTCAGTGCTGAGACTTTTTCTGTTTTGCATATACATCTCAAAAGTAGAAGGAAATACCAAAGGGCTTTGGCCGACTAAGTTTGAGATGACTGCAAGCTAGGGGCAGTTACTGAATCTCCAAATGACTTCGCCATCATGCAGGAAGGTTTGTCCCAAACAATAATTGGTGCCAGAACCATGAATTGAAACTAAACTCCAAGAAATACATTATCATATCCTTTGGGAAGTCATCTACTCCAAGGAACTGCCAAACTGACAATGCCCCCTGAGAACTGACCCAGTTATTTGGCATTTGGAAACTTATGTGGCCAGTGACCCAACTTTTGACCAACATGTGCCCAGAGTCATAAGAAAGTCTTTCTATATTGCACAGCTTGTAAACAAATTGATTTGACTAGATCTAGAGATGTTATTGCCCCCTTTACAAAGTCCTTATTAGGTCAATTATTTTGCATAATGCCCACTTTGGTATGTTTCTGTCCAGACCCATGCAACAATTGAAATACTCACAGAGATACCTTACTAAAAGGATACAAGTCCTAAACAATAGGTCTTACATGGACCACCTCAAAGATTTATCACTATACTCAGTATCCTACAGAGTGCTTAGAGGTGACATGTCTGGTATACAAAGCATCCTCCGACCTAATACAGATAGACCTACTGAACATCAGTGGCATCAGAAATACTCAGTCCAGGTATCTAAACTGAATGTTGTGGAGAGATGGATATACATCACAGAAGCTACCACTGTTCCAGAATAGACTATCCATTCAAGAAAAACAAAGCTCATCCCTGTCCATATTTATTCAAATGCAACTTGGATCGAAAGATGGGTAATAGAAAATGTACTCCAGGATTGCCCCTCATGCCACTAATGGATAAAGGGAGTCCCTAAATGCTGCATCCCTTACATGGGTCCCCTCAAATTATCTATAGTATGATCACATTTATTCTCACGAGGGCTAATATACAATCATCAGCCATGGGATAGGTAAGACCAATCAGGAAATGTTAATTCAATCACCAAAAGGAAACTGGCTAAGCTTAAAATGTCCTCCAAGTGAACCTATGTTGTGGCAGTAAATAGTTTTAAAAAATTGCCCTTTTTAGATCACCAAGTGCCCCTGTCACCCCCCCCCCCAGTCTTCAACAGTTTCCAGCACCTCAGCATACCACGTGCAGCAGTAACATCATTACCCACTGCTGGTCTCAGTCTTAACTCCTGTATGAAATCAGAGTTTTTCCCTTGGACTTGATGCAAACCTGGGTCTGTTTATCCATACTAATTTAATTCTTGAAATCCACTTTTAACCTCCCTAGTGCTATCCTGGACATGAAATGAGCCTTCTTTGTTCCTTGCTTGGTTGTCATTGTGAACCTTTTGCAAGTACTGTTTCTTTCAAGTAGTCACACTAAGACTCGGCTTCATAAAATTCATACAGTACACTTTCATCCTTCTGAACATGCTATGTGATAATTCCTTCAGTTTTGATTCAAAGTTTCTACAAAACTTCTGTCTCACCCATTTGCTGAAGAATACTACTGGCACACAACTGGAATGAATTATACCATTCTGTTGAACTACTGTCTCAGAAAAGAATGACTGGGCCACTAGGCTTGGACTCCAATCAGGGAATACACATCAAAATAATAAAAATCACTAACATTCTTGACTTGTTTGGAAAAGAATGAGCCTGGTTCTTATCCCAAGGATGAATTAATGACTGCGTCTACAGGATGTTGGAACGCAGGCCTGATGGCCTGTGAAGCTATAGAGAAAACAGTCTTCTGCTGGGTTCCACCTCCAGTGGCAGTATACTTACACAAACCATAAAACAGCAAAAGTCAGATGACCAATGGTAGGCTGGTGGGTGATTTTAGGGTTGTAAAACACTCCTGTCAATTTCGCATATGGATAACCCACTGTTTGTAGGTAGTGTGTGTGCAGGAACAGGATGCAGATAGAAAAGAGAGACCAGGCTAAAAAGGAATAGTTGCTGAATAACAAAGGCTGAGACAACAGGCAGAATGTCAAAGAACAAGGTGCCAGATAAACTCTATGAGCTTCTGGAAAGTGACCCAGCCCATGACAAATTAAGCTTTACAGACTGCAAGGTGACAACAGAAAGAGAAATACACTTGGCAAATCCAATTCATTAGAGGTGCCAGCAACAATATGGTCACCAGCCCAGATAATATCAAAGGCAGATGTAGAAAAAGCTGTAATGCCACAGGTACAGCTTTTCAATGAAAGAGGAAGAAGAACTCAACCCAGATGAAGTACAAAGTGCACTAAGGAAGATGAAGTCAGAAAAAGCATTAGGCATATGACTTCATGGCAGATAAACTCAAGATACTGGAGACTTTTGGGAAGAAATGGTTTCAGAGAGTACTTAATGTAGTTTATCAAAAGAGGAGCATCACAGAATAAGCAATCTAATGCCAGTTTACAAAAACAATGGGGATATTCACAACTATGGGCAGTAAACAGGTACCAAACTCCTGTCACACTGCTTGAAAGTGCTGGAGAAGGAGACTGATAAATGCGAAGAGCAACAGAAAGTAAGATGGGAAATGAGCAATTTGGATTTAGACCACAATGGGGTACAACTGACCCTATGTTGGTAATGAGATAGATAGTGGAGAAGATGTAAATGAGGGAAAAGTCAAACTGGGCATTCCCAGACATGAAGAAAGCACATCCTACTCAGCAACAGCTCCTCGTGGTCCTGCAGAGTGGTGCTAGCAGCAGTGAAATGAAAAGAGTGACTGCTTTCAAGATATAAGTATATTCTTTCTGTTACTACCTGTGTGACCATCCTTTCTCACCAAAAAGCGAGTTTACACTTCTGATTTAACTGTTATAAGCTTGTTTTTGTGTTTTTTATTACCTGCACTTAGCTTAAAAGTTTGTTGTATTTAACTGTTGAGGCTGCCCACTCAAGTGTGCTAGCCTTTGCATTGAATATACTGTAATTCTCCTGTTGTTTTCCTGAAAAAAAAAAAAAAAATATCCTTGTTTCCCACCTTTCCTAAACTAGAATAGTCCCTTATACAGGCTTTGCTGTATTCTGGACTTTTGGATAGTTCCTGTGTTGCCCATTTCCTTACTTGGATAGAAGGAAGTTTCTTTGCTCACCAGTGGGAGTGGGGAGCCTTGAGCAGCCTATCTGTCCCTGAAGGAGTGACCTCAGCACAAGAATCTTGTAGTAATTGGCCGTTTTGGGCCATTTCTAGCTCTTTGAAGTTCCCTGCATAAAAACCCACTTTGGCACGTTTTTTTTTCGCTTATCCTACTCAGCAACAGCTCCTCTTGGTCCTGCATAGTGGTGCTAGCAGCAGAGAAACGAAAAGAGGGACTGCTTTCAAGACATAAGTATATTTTTTCTGTTACTACCTGTGCGACCGTCCTTTCTCACCGAAAAGCGAGTTTACACTGCTGATTTAACTGTTATAAGCTTGTTTTTGTGTTTTTTATTACCTGCACTTAGCTTAAAAGTTTGTTTGTTGTATTTAACTGTTGAGGCTGCCCACTCAAGTGTGCTAGCCTGTGCATTGAATATACTGTAATTCTCCTGTTGTAAAAACAACAAAAAAATATCCTTGTTTCCTGCCTTTCCTAAACTAGAATAGTCCCTTATACAGGCTTTGCTGTATTCTGGATTTTTGGATAGTTCCTGTGTTGCCCATTTCCTTACTTGGATAGAAGGAAGTTTCTTTGCTCACCAGTGGGAGCCCTGAGCAGCCTATCTGTCCCTGAAGGAGTGACCTCAGCACAAGAATCTTGTATTAATTGGCCGGTTTGGGCCATTTCTAGCTCTTTGAAGTTCCCTGCATAAAAACCCGCTTTAGCGCGGCTATGTGTGCTGCTTAATCGGGTTTAAACTATTCCCGGCTCCACAAAGTCTGCTCTTCACTTTTTCCCTTAGAACTGCTCTGTCTCTCAAATTAAACACCCTATTCTCAATCTAAGACCCTGCACTTACCCAAATAAGCAATCTTACAATCTTGCACTAATAAACTAAAAGGACTACATCCTAATTTACTCCCCACAATTACCTTGTCCCCTATTGGTCCTTTGTAATTAAGTGATAAAAGAGTTCCCTTTACTACTCTAGAATGTCCAAAGGTCAGTTAATGGTTTCCTCTCCAGTCCAGCTGGTGAATCTGGGAATCTTGAGGCAATGTTACAACTGCCTCATGTACATGGACAACCCTCTCCTCCTCCAAACAGGTTCAAACATATGTGAGAGATGCAACCATATAGCCAAACTGGAGGCTGAGCTCTCTCACCTCAGAACTGGTGTAACCAGTCAGAAGGAGAAGGTAACCTCACACAACACTAATCCAGTCTCACATAGTCCTACCACAACAGCAAATCAAACACATAAACACACAAAAACATACTCGGAGGCTCTAAATAAAAATCTACCTAAGCAGCAGAGACCTCCAAAGCAGACATCCAAGCAAACGCTACCCCACAGCAAAACATGTGCAACATATAGCTCACAAAGTCAGTGTGCCAAACAGTCACAGCCCTTAAGGCTGAATAACACACCTGATACACTTGTAATAGGTGATTCTATAGTCAGACACACTGACGTTCCACTCACCAGGCTGAACAAGGAGAAGGTCACAGTGAGCTGCCTGTCGGGCGCTAGGATCCACCACATAATGCAAGCTCTCAGGTCACTCCAAAGCAAGTACAAATATGACTCTGTCATAGTACATACTGGTGTGAATGACCTGAGACGTACCTCCCTCGACTACATGAAAAGAGACATAGAGGAGCTCTCTGATCATGCAGCCCAGGCCGGTATGACCCTGACCTTGAGCAGCATCTTACCCTCACCTAGAATGATGCCGCAGTATAAAGACAAAATGATCGATTTTAACAAATGGCTAAAATTTTGGTGTCATTCAAAGGGGATCCAGTGCCTGTCAGCCTGGGATGACATGCGCGACAAGCCACGTTGCTTCGCTAGGGACGGCTTGCACCCGTCACCCCTGGGCTTTCGGATACTGGCAAAGGCTCTTGCCACCCCCATAGTGCCTTTTTAGGCAAGGCTCAAAAGACAAACCCACCTCCATAGAAAACACAAAGAATAAGAAACTAAGGGTAATGCTGCTAAACGCCAGAAGTCTAAATCTCAAAATGCACGCACTCGAAGCTCTCCTCAGTATGGAGAACATAGATATCTGCGCAGTGACAGAAACCTGGTTCAAGGCTCCACATAGCACCCCAGCACTACCAGGTTATACCTCATATCATGCTTTTCGGCCCCAAAACTCGGACCGAACCACAAAAGGAGGGGGGAGTATCCATATTTATCAAGGATATCTACACCTCCAAGTTAGTGGCATTGCACGAAGCATCAGAAACCATCCATGTGCAACTAACAGTGGGCAAAACTGCCTTTCAGTTTATAGCATGCTACAGACCACCGTCTCAAAATCAGGAATCCCACTCGGCTTTCCTGAAAACATTGGAGAACATGAAGATCTCTCCAAACACCATTATATTGGGTGACTTCAACTACCCAAACATAGACTGGGAGCATTACTCAAGCCCCAACACCCTATCCCAAAGGTTCCTGGAATTTATAAACTCAAATGCCATGGAACAACTAGTCACAACTCCCACAAGAGGGGAAAACATACTTGACCTGATCATCACCAACATGGGGACCCTATGCTCCACACCAGAAGTATACCCCTCATTGGTAAGATCAGACCATAAATTAATTTCACTGGATATCCAAAACCCGACCCCACCCCCAGCCCAGAAAACCACAGTGAAAAACTTCTCAAAAGCGAACTTTACACTACTCAAAACCAAGGTGGAATCCTTCAAGGCCCCCGGGCCAGTGGAAACTACAGCCCAAACCACAGAATCCTATATAAACGCATTCTATGGACACCTCCAGGAATGCATGGATCATGCTAGCCCAAGCAAAACCAAGACCCAATCGTCCAAAGGCAGGCGTCCAGTCTGGTGGACCCCAGCCATAAATAAGTTATACAACAGAAGGAGGAAGCTACTACATGATAGAGCAAAATCCCTAAAAGGGAAGGCATCTCTGATCAGTACTAGCAAAAAATTATGATCCCTCATAAAATCCTCCAAGGCCAGCTTCGAGAGAAAAATTGCACAGGACACTAAAGACAATCACAAGGCTTTCTTTAGCTATGTTAGGAACCTGTGATACAACTCCCAGATATGCTCAGAGTTGATTCTAAATGACAAAAAATACACTGAACCCACAGACATTGCCAACATCCTGGCAGACAGGTTCAGTGCAAACTCCCCCCCCCTTCCCCCCCAAAAGAGCAAATATCTATCCCAGAAGAGTGCAGCCTCCCTAACATCTCAGATGCTCAGGTGAAAGCCGCCCTCTCCAAAGCAAAAAACACTGCTTCAATGGGCCAGACGGTGTCCCACGTTGCGTCCTACATGAACTCCAAGAAGAACTAAACCCTCACGTAAAACTGCTGTACAATCTCAGCCTTACTACAGGATATGTACCCAAAGAATGGCGTACAGCAACAGTGGTCCCATTCCACAAAGGTGGTGCCTCAACGGACCCTGGTAACTCTCGCCACATAAGCCTAACTAGCGTTATCTGCAAGGCCATGGAGAGGATCACCATGGAACTCATAAACAAAAGACATTGGGGACCTACAGACACTAGATCCTACCCAATTCGGCTTTGTCAAGGGCAGATCCTGCCTCTTGAACCTGGTCGACTTTTTCGAAACCGTCACCAAGGCCATAGATGAAGGGAAGGTAGTCCACACAGCCTATCTGGACCTCGCAAAGGCATTTGACACAATACCCCACTCGGGCATCATAGATAAGATATCCAGCTTAAATATAAACCCCTATGTCACAAGATGGGTTGCTAACTGGCTCAAAGACAGAACTCACAGAGTCAGAATTGCTGGAGCCCGGTTACAAATGGTGTCCCACAAGGCTCTGTCCTGGGACCTCTCTTGCTCGGCAGATACTTCTTCGAGGTACAGGCCAACACGGGAGGACTATGGCTGACCAAGTTCGCAGATGACTGCAAACTGGGCGCCATAATTGACTCTCCAGCTGACACGAACATCCTCCAAAAAGGTTTCACAGAGACGGATAACTGGTGCCAGAGCCATGGTCTAAAGCTAAATGCCAAAAAGTGTATAGTCATACCCTTTTGCAAAAAACAAAGTGCCCACAAATTACCACATAGGTGGTAACCCATTAAGTACGAAAAAGTAATTAGGGACCTGGGGACCCAAGTTGATAGCAATCTCTCCTTTGCCAACCACATTGCCAAAGTGGTTAGAAAGACCTTCTACATAGCCCATCTTATCATGAAAGGATTCACATTTAGATCAAGTGAGGTAATAGTGCCCCTTTACTCATCCCTCATCAGGCCCATCATAAAATACAATGCCCCTTTCAGGATGTACCTTACCCGACACCTGCAGCAACTAGAAAGACCCCAAAAGTACCTCACAAAGAGGATCAAGGGACTCAAACAAATCCCATATGCTGCCCAGTTAAAAAAACTCCAGCTCTACTCAGTTGCATACCGCCTACTTCGAGGCGATCTATGCCTGACATACAAAGCTATGTCCAACCCAGAATTAATGGGCATGCTCCACCTCAGAAAATCTAAATCCCTTAGAACCACACGCTCGAGGGACTTGAACCTCAGCACAGAAATAAATAGAACATGCTGGAGGGACAGATTCATAACCCAGAGGCTCCCTTCGCTCTGGAATAGAACCCCAGTCCATGTTAGGCAGAGCACCTCACTGACTCTCTTCAAGAGGAATCTTGATGAGTGGATGGGAGATCGTAGGTTTACCCCGGGGATTACTTCTGTGTCACTTCTAGATAGAGGCACAGTAAACTAACCTTAAAAAGGGCACAGCAAACTCAAATCAAAGGGTGGCGGAAGCCAAACACACTCGGGCTAGGCTTATAAATGCCCCAGGGCAGATAGCCTCGTATGAACCTATGAACCTATGACAAGGTCCGAAGATAATTGATTTAGGCAGCCCTGTTATGATTATAAGTATAGGAAGAATTGGTAGAATGGTGTAGACTACTAACAAGAATTTAATGACACAAATAGGAGCAATGTTTGATCTTGCAGAGGGGTGTCTGCTGGGTGAAAGTGTGTTTCGTGGTTCAGCTCAGAGTCCACTTGCATTCATACTGGTGATGGAACACTTCAGAACATAGATGAACAAAGCTGCTGCATGGAGATAATTTGGCGCTACAAGCACATTTTGAACAGGAAATTCAGGAAATTAAAGGGGACTGGAATGCAACATTGAAGACGTGTGGGATGAAACTGAATACAGACAAGACAGTGGACACGACCGTAAATCAGAAAAAGCTTGAACCTGTGACAGAAGGAACAGGTCAAAAGCTTGAAGTATTTGGGAAGTGCAGATGAAGAGAGAAAACTGAAGGATATCAATGCTATAATGAGAAATGCTGCAGCCGGTTGGCAGGGATAGTGCGAGACAGAACACCAAAGAAATTGAAAAGTAAGCTGTACAAAACAGTGGTGTGACCAGTGTTTCTGGATGATACAGAAACCTGGGAAGTAAAGGCAAAGCAGCTGAGAAAAGTACAGTTGTGTACCTACCGTAAATGTAGATGTTCGAGTGTATTCACTGTTGCAGTCATTACACTTGGGTTATCCTGCTGGCAGGCTACCCGCAGTCGGCCTGAATTCCAAAGTCCTGGTCCGGCGTCGGTTGCTGCCGCCTCTTCCCTGACGTCAGTGCGCCAGAGGTATAAAAGATGCAGCTGACGCCATTTTCTTCAGTTTTTCTTACCCAGATGTCAGGTCCCCCCAAATGGGTAGGCTAATAATTCTGCTCATAAAAAAGCATGCACATTACCTTTATCTACAAGCAAATACACCACATAGGTTGTATAGAATAGAGAAGTACAGATAAGTCCCAACAATGAAAGGGGGATGGTGGGAGGGTAACCTGGACTGCAACAGTGAATACACTCGGACATCTACATTTATGGTAGGTACACAACTGTACTATGTTCGTCGTGTTTCACTGTTGCAGTCATTACACTTGGGTTGAATCCTACAGCTGAGGTTGGGTGGCCTGGTCTAAATAGAATTAGGAGCGGCTATGAGGCCCTGCAGAACTGCAGTGGCAAAGCCTGCTCTGGATTTAGAGTAAAGAGGTAAGTGGCAGTGCTTTGTAAAAGTGTGCACTGAAGTCCAAGTTGCAGCCTCCAAAATGTCCTTGGTTGGCACTCCTCTGAGGAAGGCTGCTGCTCTGGTAGAATGTGGCCTAATGCCCTTAGGCACTGATTTGCCATGTTGTGAATAGCAGAAACGAATGCAGTGGCCTATCCATTTTGAAATAGTCTGCTTTGAAATACCTTTTCCTTGCGATCCTGCAGCATATGCCACTAAGAGTTGCTCAGTCTTTCTGAAAGCTTTAGTTTTGTCCAAGTAAAAGCGTAGCTGTCTGTGTATGTCCAAAGAATGCAGAAGTCTCTCCCCCTTATTCTGTGGGTTTGGATAAAAGGTAGGCAAATGTATGGTTTGGTTTAATGCCACACTGGACAATACCTTAGGCATAAATGTTGGGTTTGTCCTTAAAGAAACCCTGTCTGGATGGAAAATAATAAAATGTTCCACAGCCATTAGTGCCTGTAACTCTGACACTCTTCTTGCTGAAGTTATTGCTAGGAGCAGAGCTGTTTTTCATGATAAGTATTTTATCTCAGCTGTATTGGCTGGCTCAAAAGGAGGCAGAGTGAGTTTTTCCAAGACAAAATTGAGGTCCCATGCAGGTACTGGAGCTCTCCTTGGAGTTCTTATGTTTTTGGCCCCTCTGAGATACTGCCTTAGCAGTGGATGTGAAAAAATAGAGGTGGGTCCGTATTGTAAGGAGCTGAAATGGCAGAGGCATGGATCTTAATTGATGAGAAGGATAGGCCTTTGTCCAGCATCTCAGTTAGGTATTGTAAAATCTGAGGAATATTTGGTACAAGCGAGTCCATTCCTTGTGCCTGGTTCCAAGCACAGAAAGTCTTCCATTTTTCTGCATAAGATTTTCTGGTGCTGGGCCTCCTGGCCTCCAAAATAACATCCATAACTGCTTTAGAGAGAGGTGTGTTCTGAATGGTTACATTATCCGCCATGCAGCCAGATTTAGGGTTCTGAGTTGGCTGTGCAGGATCTGATTGTTTTGTTGGGTCAGCAAATGAGGAATTTGAGGTAATGTCCAGGCTGCGCCTTGAGACAAGCTTTTTAGGATTGGGTACCAGTGCTGGCGTGGCCAGTCTGGAGCAATCAGGATCATTTTTGGCTTCTCTTGTCTGATGTTTAGGAGTACCTTGGGTAGGAGAGGTAGTGGAGGAAACACATATACTGTAAAGGCTTTCCAGCTGAATGACAGGGTGTCCACTTTCCATGCTCGTTTGTGATAAGTCCTTGTGCAGAATCTCTGTAGCTGGCAGTTGTGAGGGGAGGCAAATAGATCTATGTCTGGGCATCCCCATTTCCCTGTTATCATGCTGAAGATTTGTGGATTTAGTTTCCACTCGTGAGGATCCATGAGGTTTCTGCTTAGTTCGTCTGCCAGAGTATTTGTCCTTCCTGGCAGGAATTGTGCTTGCAGGTGTACTTGATAAGTCAATGCTGTGTTCCACAAAGTCATGGCTTGTCTGCAGAGGGGGTAGGGATGTGTGCCTCCTTGCTTATGTACCACATGACTGTAGTATTGCCAGTCTTTATCAGCAGTTGTCCTGGATGAAGTAGATCCTTGAAGGCTGTCAGGGCATTCTGTACAGCTAGCATCTCTTTTTGATTGATATGAAGATGCATTTGGCTTGCGGGCCATGTGCCCTGAATACATTTTCCTGCCATGTGTGCCCCCCAGGCATAATCTGATGCATCTGTTGTTAGTGTCTGCCTGGCTGTGGGTAAAGTGAATAGCTGTCCCTTGTTGTGGTGACAGGCCTGTGCCCACCATCGAAACTCCTGTTGCAGGCAGGGAATGAGAGTAATTAATGTTTCCAGGCTGTGACAATGTTGAGTCCAAACACTTTTTAGATACCATTGTAGCTTCCTCATATGCAGTCTTGCATATGGAATTAGTAGAATGCAGGATGCCATGAAGCCCAAAGCCTGCAGAACTTTTCTTGCAGATAACTGGGTCTTTGCTGCCATCATTTCGAAGTAAGAAGTCAGTTGCCTTTGCTTGTCTGGCGTGAGATAAGCCATCTGGGCAGTTGTATTTAAGCTTGCACCCAGGAATATCATCTCTTGAGAGGGTACCAGTTTTGATTTCTTTTTGTTCACTGTGTACCCTAGGCAAATTAGTAATCGTTTTACAAACGCCAGATGCGTCAGTAGAATGTCCTTGTTCTCTGCTTGTATAAGGCAGTCGTCCAAGTAGGGATATATTTGTATTCCTCTGTCTGCAAAATGCAATTACTGGTTCCAGGCATTTTGTGAAGATTCTGGGCGCAGTAGATAAGCCAAAGGGCAGTGCAGAGAATTGGTGGTGCATTGAGCCAGCTATGAATCTGAGGTATCTTCTGCAAGATTGTCTTATTGGGACATGCAGGTATGCCTCTTTGAGGTCCAAAGTTACAAGCCAAGCCGTCTTGCCCAGCATGGGCAGAAGCTGCTGCAGAGTCAACATTCTGAATTTCGGAACATCCAGAAAAGTGTTTAGAATAGACAGGTACAGTATTGGTTTCCAGGCTTTGTCCTTTCTGGGTACCAAGAAAAGTCTTGAGTAAAATCCTTGTCCCTGCTCTTGCTGTGGTACTTGTTGAATAGCCCTCATGTCCATAAGGGATGAAACTTGCTTTTGTGCCTCTGCCCATTGATTGTGTGGCAGGTCTGGCATACCTTTTGTCTTTGGAAGGGTGTGAAAGTGGAACCTGTAGCCCTGAGACACTATATTCAAGACCCATTTGTCCTGGGTGATCTTGTGCCAATTTTGTGAAAAAAGTGTTAGTTTTCCCCCTAAGGGTGCTGCCAAAAGAAGAGTGTTTGGCACTGGCAGAGGGAAGTCATTGGGACTGTTTCCTGTATGGCTGTGATTTGTCTCCTCCGCTTTTGGAGGTAGAAGCACCCCATTGTTTAGGCCTTCATGAGCCTTGGGGCTGGGATCTGCCTCTGGGGCGTCTGTATCTGCCTCTTTGTGGCTTGTCTGACACTGGAAAGGACCAGTTCCTGCTAAATCTGGGTGGCTGTACCTGTAGGAAATCCTTAATTGTCTGCATAGATTTTACTTTATCCTCCATTTTCTTCAACACCTCTTCTGCCTTAACACCAAAGTATCATGCTGTAATGGAGCATCCAATAATTTTGCTTTAACATGATCAGGCAGATTCTGTTCCTTTAACCAAGCATGCCTTCTAATGACAGAACCCGTGACAGCAGCCCTGCAAGAGGCCTCCAGTGAATCAAAACCACATTGCAAAGTATGCTTTCCCACTTGTTCAGCTGCATGCAATAAATCCTGCATTTCCTTGTTACCAGAACATTCAGAATTTGTCAACATTTTCTGTTTTAGCAGTGACATTAAGTATTGCTGATATTTAAGCATATGAAACTGACAATTTAAAGCCCTTACAGCCAAGGTAGCAGAAGTGTAAACTTTTTCCCCCATCTGTCCAGTGCCCTAGAATCCCTAACAGAGGGGACAGGGTTTTTTGCAGTGGAAGCCTTGACCCCTTTGGGACTCTGAGATATAGTTTCTGGGTCAGCAGCAGGGTTTTTATATAGAAATTTATGAGAATCTGAAACCCTGTAGTATCTGTCTGGCTTAACAGGTGCAGGGGGTAAAGAGCCAGGAGACATACATCATCTACAATGTCTAGAACAGGTGGAATAGCAAGATGTCTGTGCTGAGGTAATAAAAGAAAGTCTCTGAGCCTTTTCTTAGATTCTGAGTAATCTTGGCTCTCCAAGTGAAAATGCTCCCTCATGGTATGCAGGGTTTCCTCAAAAGAATAATCCTCAGGAGGAGAGGCTGAAGCAATAGATTCTTCAGCATCAGAATCCTCATAGAGAGGAAGAGAGTATCCCTGTTCAGAAGAGGAGTCAGAGGAAATGGAAACTTGATCAGAAGAGTCATATTCTGTCTCGTGCCTAGGCCTCTTATCAGGAGGGGGATGGGATCCTCTGATCAAAGTAATTAGGTCTTCGGCCATTTTAAGCATCTGTTTCTTAGGCATGTAGGTCTGTCCAGGAGAATGCTGTACTTGTTTCTTTGTCTTTAGAGTTGTTTTAGTCTTTGACTTTGAACCTGAGGTTTGCTTGACATATAACTGTGTAGGTCTGAAAACACCCTCAGAAGCCGATGCCTGCTCAGCGGCTCCGGACCCATCTGAGGGAATAGTTTCTGAGTGTCCAACACCTTGACTATCCAGAGGCCTAGTTGACTCCACGTGGGAGTCGGAAGCGTCCTGTGGCTCTGAGGTAGCGGGTGTCAGGGGCTGCGAAAGTGCCTCACTGAGAACCAGCGACTGGCCTAGCGGAGGCCTCATCGTCGGTTTTGGACCTCGGATGCCTGTCCTTTTCCTTGCGTTTTTTATATTCTCCGGTCATCAGCTGTTCCGACGGCATTATATAAGTAAATCTTCGGCCAAAGTAATGAAAAGCAAAATCGTACCGACGCTTAATAGTACGTTGGTTAAATCTAGCACAAAACCGACAGCTAGCAATGTTGTGGTCTGGGCCTAGGCAAGGAATACAGTAAGAATGAAAATCCTTGAGGTATTTCCTTCCCACAAGAAATACAATTGTTAACTTTTTCTGACATCGGTCTGGAGCAAGAAAAAAGTTTCCCCCACGGGGTACTTAGCTTTATTGAAGACTTCGGATCTGAAATTCGATTTGAGAATCTCAGGAGTCGGCCAAGCGGCACCTGCGAACTGCTTTTGCTTCGGGCACCGCGCGGCAAGAAAGACTGAAGAAAATGGCGTCGGCTGCATCTTTTATAACCCTGGCGCACTGACGTCAGGGAAGAGGCGACAGCAACAGACGCCGGACCAGGACTTTGGAATTCAGGCCGACTGTGGGTAGCCTGCCAGCAGGATAACCCAAGTGTAATGACTGCAACAGTGAAACACGATGAACATCATGAAGTGATGCAAGTAAGAGCCTGAGATGAATAGTAAGATGCACTCTGTGGGACAAATTAAGAACTGCAGATGGGGCAAATGTCAAACTGCAGAGAAGGTCAAGTAAAACAGGTTACAGAGGTTTTTTCACATGAGCAGAAAAGTAGAGGATAATCTGGTAACATAGATTTGGGACAGACTGGCGCACTGACGTCAGGGAAGAGGCGACAGCAACAGATGCCGGACCAGGACTTTGGAATTCAGGCCGACTGTGGGTAGCCTGGCAGCAGGATAACCCAAGTGTAATGACTGCAACAGTGAAACACGATGAACATCATGAAGTGATGCAAGTAAGAGCCTGAGATGAATAGTAAGATGCACTCTGTGGGACAAATTAAGAACTGCAGATGGGGCAAATGTCAAACTGCAGAGAAGGTCAAGTAAAACAGGTTACAGAGGTTTTTTCACATGAGCAGAAAAGTAGAGGATAATCTGGTAACATAGATTTGGGACAGACAAGAAGGTAAAAGGAGACAGGGATGTCCAAGTCCAGCCAAGAGATGGACTGACTGCATGACAAAAGACCTGTGGCAGTCAAGAATAACTATTAAAGAAGACAGCATGGCTCTGAATTGACAGACAGAAGCAGATGTAATCAGCTAATGTAACACCCCTAACCCAAGTAAAAATAGGAAAAGTGGGGGGGGGGTTGACTATGACATAGATTACTTATACCACCATAACAACATTACTTTTCGAACCATCTACAACAGTTTTAAAAACAGTAATCTAGTTAGGCGTTAATTAATCAAGCTGAGAAACGCCTGTAACTATTTCACACATTTGTGTTTAGGGGTGGGGGTGGGGAGAGGAGATGTACAACCTGCTTTCACCTTCTCTTCAGGAACTCCTTATCTCTTCTTGCCCTGAATATGTTGCATATATTCAGAATGCAGTTTACCAAATTCATATTTTGATTTATTTTACTCTTAATACATAATCTTGTAGTCAGTGCAACACTTTAATGTAAATTACAGAGTTGCTCACATTTTGTTTTACCAGCAAGTATTAAATTATTTGAGTACACAATGACACTGACATCCCCAAATAACATTTCAATTATTCTTTCAGTAACAGATCGTGCACAGCTCAGATCAAATGGGAATGTATCACACAGACACACACACACACCTCTGTGTGTATTAACTGACGCACATTTTTTAGGATCATCATTCAATAACACCTGTTGATAAGCATGTGTTAACTTTCCACAGTAAACAGATGGAGAAGTAACTGCAGTATGATTAACTGCAATTAATTATCACCATAAATACAACTGGCATTGTGGCCCCTTTTACCACAGGACAAACTTCAGCTGTCCATTTGTTGTGATATAACAGACTAATAATTCCTCTTTGCGCAAATCCTTTAAGCTCTTTTATTCACCTTTTCTGTTACTGTTATGGAAAATATTTTGATGCAACATCCCGTCACCCCAAAACAGAAGCTGTAATACCTGCCAAGTGTTCTAAGTTCCACAAGAAAAACTTCCTCATAGAAATTGGGCATGACTTCGATTGTGGCACTCATGACACATTTTGGTTCACAAACTTAATTTGATTCCAGTTTACTTCTAATTTTTGCACACAGTTCTGCCCACACAGAATTAGTCTTTTACCTTCTAACACAACTAAACCTGGAAAGAAACACCGTAACAGATACAGGCAAGCAACAACTGAGGGTAATGCTACTCAATGCTATAAGTTTAAACCTCAAATTGCACTCACTTGAGGCACTCCTTAAAATGGAGAACATCGATATCTGTGCAGTGACTGAAACCTGGTTCAAGACTCCAGAGAGCACCCCTGCATTACCAGGATATAATTCCTACCATACCTTTCAGCCATCTAACCAGGACCGGAACACCAAGGGCAGAGGTGTGTTCATATTCATTAAGATATCCACACCTCCAGGCTAGTTGCCTAACATTAATGCATCCGAAATTATCCAAGTGCAACTAACTCTGGGAAAACTGCAATCCATATTGTAGCTTGCTACAGATCCCCCACCATGCCCCAGGAGTCCCACTCCTCTTTTCTGGATATACTGGAAAACATTACGGTTCAACCAAACACCCTAATAATGGGCAATTTCAACTACCCCACCATTAACTGGGAAAACTACTCATGTACCAATTCCTTCACTCAACGCTTTCTAGAATTCATAAACTCCAATGTCCTGGATCAACTTATCCACCCCCACCACAGACAATAATATCCTAGACCTAGCCATTACCAACATGAGTGACCGGTGTTCCACACAAGAAGTCAACTCCTCATTGGTTAGATACAACCATAAGCTAATCACCACAGATATCCACATCCCGCCCCCACCCCTCATTAAGGAAACCACTGTAAAAAAGTTCTCCAAAGCCATCTTCATGCTTCTTAAGACAGAAGTGGCAAACTTCATGACACCCATGCAGCAGATGGACAATGCAGTTACGACTGACAAATCTTATACAAATGCAGTCTATATGCACTTACACAAGTGCATGGATCATGTTATCCCTAGCAGAACCAAGACGCTATCCTCCAAAAAAAGGAAGCCAATCTGGTGGTCCCCTGCTATAAACAAACTCTACACAGATGGAAGAAACTGTTGCAAAACAGGGTAAAATCCCATGAGTGGAGGAGCTCCTTAGTTAGCCTCAGTAAGAAGCTGAGATCCCTCATAAAATCCTCCAAAGCCAGCTATGAAAACAAGACGGCCACTGACTTTAAGGACAACTACAAAGCTTTCTATAACTATGTCAAGAATCTCACCGGCAACACCCAGATATGCTCTGAGTTACAGCACAATGGCACGAAAATTACAGAACCAACTGATATCGCCAACGGCTGATAGGTTCAGTACCAACTTTACCACCCCACCCTCTAAAGGGCCCATATCCATAGCGGAAGAATGCAGTGCCCCTGCAATCACAACTGAGCAGGCAAAAACTGTGCTCTCCAAAGCCAAGAACCCAGCATCCATGGGACCGGACAACATCCCAGGCTGCGTTCTACACAAAACTTCAGAACAAACTGGCCCTCCACCTAAGCACCATGTTCAATCACAGCCTCACGTCAGACTTCGTATCCACTGAATGGTGCACAGCAACAGTTATACCACTCCACAAAGGGGGCGCCACCATTAGCCTGACGAGCCTGGTTTGCAAGGTCATGGAACATATCATCATGGAACTCATAAACAAAGATATTGGTAACCTCCGAAGTCTGGACCCCACCCAGTTTGGGTTTGTGAAGGGCAGATCATGCCTGCTGAACCTGATCAACTTCTTTGAAACAGTCAGCAAAGCCATAGACGAGGGTAAGACAGTTCACACAGTCTATCTTGACCTCGCCAAGGCTTTCGACACCATCCCCCATTCTGGAATCATAGATAAACTCATTAAACTGGGTATAAATCCATACATCCAAGATGGGTTGCCAACTGGCTCACTGACAAAACCCACACTGTAAAAGTTTCAGACTCCAAATCTGACTTCAAACCTGTGACAAGTGGAGTACCACAGGGTTCAGTCTTGGGTCCTCACCTTTTTGGTATCTACTTCTCTGAAGTACAGACTAACAGAGGGCCTCTGGCTGACAAAGTTCACGGATTACTGCAAATTAGGTGCCATGGTCAAGTCCCCGAATGACGTGGACATCCTAACAGAAGCACCTCAATGAGAATGATGCCTGGTGTCAGAGCCACGGCCTCAAGCTCAATGCCAAAAAGTGCATTGTCACACCCTTTGGTAAAAACTCGGTACCCATGAACTACCACATAGGCGGCAGTCCAATTAACGCCGAAGATGTGATAAGAGACTCTGGGACTCAGGTGGACAGTAGTCTCCCCTTTGATAATCATATTGCCACAGTAGTCAGGAAATCCTTCTACGTGGCACACCTCATCATGAAAGGGTTCTCATCGAGGAAAAAAGAGGTCATTGTTCCCCTCTACTCAGCTCTCATTAGACCCATTATTGAGTACAACGCCCCTTTTGGAATGTACCTCACAAGACATCTGCAACAGCTGGAAAGGCCACAAAAATACCTCACAAAGAGGATTACATGATACAAACAGATACCCTACATTGACCGCCTCAAAAAACTCCAGCTTTACTCCTTAGCATATCGGCTATTCCGAGGTGATCTCTGCCTAACATAGAAAGCTATGTCAAATCCAGAGCTATTGGACATGCTACACCTAAAGAAATCCCAATCCCTCCAAGCTACACGCTCCAGGGACCTAAACCTTGTCACCACAATGAACAGAACATGCTGGATGGATAAGATTCCTGTCCCAGAGACTTCCCATACTCTGGAACAAGCTACCTATCTATGTCAGGGAGAGTTTTTCATTGGCACTCTTGAAGAAAAATCTTGATGAGTCAATAGGAAATAGGAAATTCACCCCGGGGATCACTTCTGTGGCTCTGCTCGACATGGGCACAAGAAAATAACCTTCTTGGGTGGCAAAAGCCAGGGAACCTTGTTGGCTAGGCTTACACAGACCTTTGGGCCGATAGTCTAGTACCTACCTTTGAACCTATAAAGGCAAGCATTCTGTTTTTCACAGTATACCACAGTTATTATTTCACTCAACACAAACTCACTCTCACCTGTATGTGTTAAAAGCCTGATAGTAATACTACATAAATTTCGCAGGAAACAATGCTGGATTTTCTTTCCAGGTACACTAGATTGTACACCAGTTCTTTTTTACAATTTATAAAAAATGCATAAGCAAACAAATTTATCATAGATTCAACGGTAGGTACTAGGCAACCAGTCAGCAGACCATTAGTCTAGTGAAATACCCATACTCAAAAGTTCCCTCTAGCCTCAAGGAGGGAAACTCACGATACACCAGGGCAGAATTTGAAGCTGCCCATTCAATTACCTAGGTTTACCTTAAATATGCCAAGGGTGATACTCTGCTTGACACGTAATGGAAGATTGTCCCAGAGGTGGGGGCGGGGATATGTTGTGATTTGAAGTTACTGTGGCAGCATGCCCTATTTATCTGTTGATGAAGACTTAGTTAAAAGTCAAAAGCACAAGCACAAAATACTGTATTAGGCAAAAAACACTACTTCCAAATCACAAATCCTTCTTCAATTTACTGTAGTAGGAAGTGGTGTTTTTTTGTCTACTACAGTAAATTGAAGGAGGATTTGTGATTTGGAAGAAGATTTAGTTAACCTAATATTTGAGGAACCATTTGCTCTTCAAAGAGATAGTTCGAGAGGACTGGACCTTTGATGACATGAAAGGCTATGCACAAATCACCACAGAGGAGTCTATAATAGCTTAAGTACGCAGACGGCTGCCAGTCTGTCCTGATAACCAAGTTTTTTGATGCCACTGGTCTTTTTTTGGTTTTCTGTAACAAATAATTTGTGATGTAATGAATTAACTACAAAGTGACTGTGAAATTAGGGGTCAATGTAGGTCTGAACAAGTTCATATGTTCTTTTTGAATGAACATACTTACTGAATACATTGTTTTGTGTAGCATAGTTCCACCTTCTAGCACATTTTTATTAGTATTTTTTGTTTACAACCTGAAAAGACTTGAAACTATCTAAAAATGTTATAGAACTTCAAAATGACCTTTTCTGAATTTATCGAGTATAACATATCAACAAATAAAAACACGAAACAAACTTCAGGAAACACACAAAGGAAACCAACGGCCTGTAAACTCCCAAAGGAAATCCAACAGCAAACTCAGCTGGAGTACACCCAAAGTAAGCAGCCAACGCATATATAAACATGATTACGCTATAAAAAAGAACAAGGAAGAAAATGCCCTAGCTAAACATATTCAAGAGCATCCTGAGCATGGATTTGGCTTTATGGCTATTGATCATATAAATACCAGACATGGAAAAGGGAAGGATTCATTATTATTAGAAAGGAAGGAATTGCTTTGGCAATTGAGACTCAGAGCATTTGCTTCTCCAGGTCTCAATGGCATGTTGTCCATTTCATGCATTTTAAAGTTAAAGAGCCTGGAGAGGTAGTTAAATTCTACATGGGGATTTTAATGAGTTTATATTTATGCATGGTTACATGAAAAAACATTTTATATAAATTTTACATAAATGTTATATAATTTATATAAAAAAATTTTTTAGATGTTGAACCCCATCACACTTGGTAAATAAGAGAGTCACATATAGAAATGGAGCAGTGAATTTTATTGCAGTTTGGGAATTTGTATTTGCTGCATCAGGTTTTTAGTTAGAATATGTACATTTATAATTATAATGTTTATATTTGATTTCATTATAATATTAATATTATTATTATATTTTTTATTATTATCATTTTTTATACATATTCTTTCATCCTTGTATTTTTAATTCCATTCATCTAATTTTTAAGTGGAATTATATTATTGTATGAATACTTGAGTGTGATGATCATAGTGATGGAAAGAGGGTGTGCTATCCCTTTAAGTCAATTTGAGGAAGTGATGTCATTACTCAGAGTTTTTAAAGCCAAGAGGACTGTTGAAACTTGTTTTGGATACATTGTTTCTGAAGAAGTTAGTCTGTGGACTGACGAAAAGCTATAATTTTAAGGCTTAAATAAAACAGTTTTGCCAGAGTTTTTCCTGTTTTCCAGTTTTTAGCTTTCAGTTGTTCGCTCATTGGATTTATCTGCTTGTATAGCTGCTTACTTTGGGTGTACTCCAGCTGAGTTTGCTGTTGGATTTCCTTTGGGAGTTTACAGGCCGTTGGTTTCCTTTATACCAACAAATAAGGCAGACTTCTTGATTACTACACCAGTTAAATCCTTGAATTTACGAATCACATTTTCTTTGCTAATGGCTCTAAATGCATTATTTCCCACTGCTCCATTAGCGGTTGAGGTGTCCACATCAAGATATGGCAGGCCTTGGGGTCATGGTCCTGAACAACCTCATGAGGAGAGCTCGTCCAGCAGACATCAGTCACATTCAGGAAGAAGCAGTACATCTAACTGTGGGTGTGGATGTGCCCGTGCAACTCCTGGCAGAGCCAGTTCTCGTGGCTGGGTATGACAACGATGAACTGTCACCTCTACCATGTACGACTCACAGTTGTCCAACATACCAAACCATACAGCTAGCACAGAGCTTGGCTGTGTTCTTGCAGACACTCAAACAACCAATTTCACCTGGAGAGCCCATACAGACACACATACAACAGTTACATGGTTCAGCAGTGATACTTAAAGCTCATTCTGTCTCAGTGGCCATTTGTTACTTTATCCAAATATCGACCTGTTTCTCTTTCTTACTCACACGCACTCACTCACCTTTTCTGCTAGCCTAGGCTTCCTGCCCCCGCACTACCCCTGCCCCCGCCCTACCCCCCCCCCAACAACCTGTGCAAGTGATAATTGTACTATATCTTTGTTTTCTATTATTTGGATTCCAGGATACAGAAACTGTGTGTCTGATGCTCAGGTTGCACAGCTGACGTAGTGCTTAGTACATCTGTGTTATCTTGTTTTGTCAATTGTACTTTTTACATAGTTTGATCTTACATAGTCAAACAGTTGATAGAATCAAAACAGTTTTTGCATCAGTATTTCTAGGCATCTTCTGAGGGTTATGAAGTCTGAAACAGAAATATGTCTCAATTTCTAACTTCTCTCTAATGATTTTTCAGTACAAAAGTACAAGGCCAAACTGAGGACATTCGGTGACCATCAGTTGTTTTAAGAGGTATGAATGTGTGAATATTTGACCCCTGAGGCGTATTACTTGATAGAGGACATGTCTTTACATAAATCTCTGTTGTCACATGTTGAAGTCATTGCACTGGCACATCCATGCTCACAGTCAGATGCACTGTTGCTAACTGAACATGACTGATGTCTGCTGGACGAGCTCTCATGAGGATGCCCAAGACCACAAACCCATGGCCTGCCACATCTGGATGTGGACACATCAACTACTGACAGAGCAGTGGAAGTAGTGCCACTATGGAAGTGTGATCAGGCATGGCCACATTAGCTAACATTAGATGATGTGGCTTACCTAAGCCCACGTGGATGCTGTTCCCCTTCCAGCAGACATTCCATCACAGACACCACACTTTCCAACATGTCATTCATCCAATCCACTGAATCAGCAACATGGAGGAGGGAGTCATGCATGTCAGACTGTGCCACATTTACAACCCTAAGCATTTCTCTGGAGGACCTATTGGAATGTGCTTGCACCTCCATGTCAGCCTTAAACATACATCAAGTGGAAAGGGAAGACACACTTGCATCAGGTGGAGGATGGACAGCAGCCCTCCTCCAAGGAGCCCTAACAACCTTTCTGAGAGGCACTTCGGCTATGCGTTGCCTACGGCTAGAGTCAACAGGCACAGAAGCCGCAGTAACTACAGTACCCTGATTGAGTGTCTCACCCTCCACCTGTCCAATATCTCACGGCTCACTGGAATGGGTTGGCATAGCCTTGCTAGCTGTGTTTGATGGAATTACAGGGGATGGCTGAATGTCATCCTACCAGTCAGATTCAACCTCTGCATCCTCCCAGTTTGTCTATGTTTGGCCACCATCATCCTCAGAGTCTGCCATTACTCTGACAACAGGTGGTAAGAGTCCCATACTTCCATTGTCAGGATTACCTATGACAATAAGCACCAAACACAGGAAAGAAATTAATACCTACACTACTACAGTCCAATATATGCTAACAAACTAACAGTGGTGCCACTATTACAGACAGTACAGCAATGCACACAAACGTCCAGACACCCACATCACACATATGGATAAAATAAGAAATTATGTACTCACCATGACGTTCCATATTTGCTGTCCATAATCTCACCTTCATTATTGCTGGTTGGGTTCATAACAAAGCATCGGTTCCAACTCAGCCTATTACTAAAGCTCGAGTGCTTCCACTGGCTCGTGGCTATACCCTATCCCACCATGCTTAGGGAAGATGACCCAGATCTTGTTTGCAAAACAGTAACACATTTGAAATCATATCCAAAATCCCAATGGTAATAGTTATCCTATGTCTCAAGAAGCAAGAAGGGAAGCAGAGAACACAATTTGCAGCCAATAAAAATTTTCTCTCGATCCTCCAGGAGCGAAGGTTGGGGGAAGGAGGGTGGGACGCAAGTATGAAGGCGAGATTATGGACAAGAAACATGGAACTTTATGGTGAGTACATAACTTCTTAATGTTATGTTGTCCTATCTTGCCTTCATTCTTGCTGGTTGGGACAGCCTCCCTAGCACCTTCTTTCTTGGGTGGCTCAAGGGAATAAACTCTTCAGAGCAGTGGAACCAAAGGAAGCCCTGTTCCAGGAGGCCATGTCTACTTTGTAATGAGTGATAAAGGTATACGGTTTGACCCATGTGACTGCAAAACAGATTGAATCCATAGGCAATCTGGCCTGAAAGGCGGTCGAAGTTGACACAGCTCTTGTGGAGTGGCCTCTAATCTTTCCTGGCAGTTGTTTATGTTGAGAATTATATGCGTGGGTAATAGTGTCAGTAAGCCATTTTAACAAGGTAACTCTTGATACTGGTGCATCTTTTCCGTTACCTGAGGAGGAAATGAATAACTGGTTAGATTTTCTAAATTCCTTTGTTCTATGCAAGTAGAAGCATAACTGTCTGTGGACATCCAATTGATGTAGCAAATACGCTGCCTTGCTGCCATAGTTTGGAAAGAAAACAGGCCGGTCAATGGATTGATTTCAGTTGGTTTCAGAACAAACTTTGGGAAGGAATGAAGGATTTGTTCTAAGAGAGATTCTGTGTCTTCGTGAAAAACTAAGTAGGGAGGGCGTATGGACAGAGCTTGAAGTTCCGAAACCCTCTTAGCTGAAATAATGGCTACCAGAAAAGCGGTTTTCCAGGTTAGAAATTTTAGATGGCAAGAGGAAGCTGGTTCGTAGGGTGGGAGAATCAGAGCAGACAGTACCAAACTGAGGTCCCAAGGAGTTGGTGGTTCCCTTACTGGAGGCCTTAGTAAGAATGTACCTCTCAGGAAAGCTTTGATTAATCTGCGAGACATTATTTTTGGTCCCATGTCTCCTATGTGGTAGTCAGATATGGCGACTAATTGTACTTGTATGGTAGCTGCTGCACCTTCATTGAAAATTTCTGCTAAGAAATCTAAAATGTGTACTTATGGGGGCTGTGAAGGGGTCTTTGTGATTCCTTAAGCCCAACAAGAAAATCTTTTCCATTTGCTAGCATAAAGCTTTCTAGTTGTTGTCTTAGGAGATGAAATTAGAATGTGCCTCACTGCAGGGGGATATGTCTGGAAGCCTGGGTACGACTGGAAGTGGAACAGCCAAGCTGTCAGTTTGAGGGTTTAGATAGAGGGATGGAGCATTCCTGACTAATCAGTCAGAAGACCTGGTACCGGGGTCCAGAATCCATGGCTCTTCTCAGAGATGGGGCCATAGGAAAGTAAACCAGATTTGTTGAGGCCAGTACGGAACAATGAGCATTAACCTGCAACTCAATGATTTGGCTTTCTGTAGAACTTTGAGGATTAGAGGGAACGGGAGGAAAGGCATAAAGGCCTCCCAGGGGCCAATCGTGAATGAGTGCATCCCTTGGTGACTCCCCTGGTGGGGGAATTAGGGCAAGGTAGCTGCTGCATTTGGTGGTGTTCATGGACATGGCAAACAGGTCGCAGCAAGGCTGGCCCCACTTGTGAAAAATCTGGTTTGCAATTTCTTGTTTTGGGACCACTAGTGAGGCATTAGAATTGCTCTGCTCAATTTGTCCGCTATCACGCTGGATTTCCTGGGATTATGCTCTGCAATCAGAAAACATTGAGAAGAGACTGTCCACTGCCATACTTTGTGAGCCTCTAGACACAGGGGGAAGGATCTGGTTCCACCTTGTTTGTTGATATACCACACCAATGACATATTGTCTGTCTGCATTGCAATCGTACCTGGTGGAAGAGAGTTCTGGAATGCCTGCAACGCTAGAAGTACCGCTCTCATCTCTAAGACATTGATGCACAAGTGGTACTCGTGTTCCTGCAAAGTTCCTTGGATGATCTTTCCCAGACAATGCCCCCCCACCCTATTTGGGAAGCATCCGTGGTCACTGTGGCTACTGGTTGGGGGAGAGTGAATGGCCTGCTTAGAGTTACCTGTGTGGAATGAAGCCACCAATGTAGGTCTTTCTTGCAGGAGTCTATAATGAAGATCTTATGGGACATGGGTAACTCTTGCATGGACCACTGAGCGAAGAGAAGCCACTGCAGGACTCTCATATGTAGACGTGCCAGAGATACTACTGTTACAGCAGCTGCCATAGTTCCCAAGACCTTTAGAAAGTACAGTTTTGTACCTACCATAAATGTAGATGTCCGAACTGGATAGCATCTGCAGTCATAACAACTGGGTTGTCCTGTCGTCAGGCAGCCCTTCGGTCGGCCGGATTCCAAAGTCCGGGTCCGGCTTCGGCTGATGCCGCACTTCACCCGACGTCATCTCTGCTGGTCTTCGGGTATAAAGGCATCAGCCGACGCCATTTTCTTCAGTGTTTCTTGCCCCAGATGCCAGTTGCCCTCTTGGAAGGCTAAATTTTGGGTAAAAATGCCAATGTTTCCCAAAGGATAGAAGGCAAACACAAAAAGTAAGCATGTATGTACATATATACAAACAAATACACCATAAGAGACTCCCCCCCACCAGCTAGCTATTAGGAGGGTAAATACCCTAGGAGTACCACAGAGGGGAAGGAGGGAGGGTAATCCTGACTGCAGATGCTATCCAGTTTGGTCATCTACATTTATGGTAGGTACAAAACTGTACTATGTCCTTCATGGATGCATCTGCAGTCATAACAACTGGGTAGAATACCATAGCCAACTAGGGGAGGAGGTAGAATAGATTATGGTGTGGTTAGGATCCCTTGCAGTACAGCAGTGGCAAACCCTGCTCGGGATCTGGAATACAGAGGTAAATTATAATGCTTGGCAAATGTATGCACGGAGGTCCAAGTAGCCGCCTCAATAATGTCCTTGGTTGCCACTCCTCGTAAGAAGGCTGTGGTAGTGGCTGTTGCTCTTGTAGAATGAGGTCGTATGTTCTGTGGAATTGGTTTTCCATGGAAGGAGTAACAGAATCGTATGCAATTTCCTATCCATTTGGAGATTGTCTGTTTGGAAATTGCTTTTCCTTCCCTTCCTGTTGCATAGGCTACAAAAAGCTGGTCAGTTTTCTGTTACTTTTGTTCTGTCCAGGTAGTAGCGTAGCTGTCTGTGTACATCCAAGGTATGCAGCATTCTTTCCCTCTGTTTTGTGGGTTGGGGAAGAAGGTAGGTAGGTGGATTGCCTGGTTTAAGGACACTCTGGATACCACCTTAGGCATAAATGTAGGATTAGTCCTCATGGACACTCTGTCTTGGTGGAAGATTAGGAAGGGTTGTACTGCCATTAGGGCCTGAAGTTCAGAAACCCTCCTTGCTGAGGTTATTGCCAGTAGGAAAGCAGTTTTCCATGAAAGATGCTGTAGGTCTGCTGTTGCTGCTGGTTCAAAAGGTGCGAGTGTCAACTTTTCTAGCACAAAGTTCAAATCCCAAGCTGGCAGTGGTGGTTTCCTAGGAGGTTTTACATTCTTGATCCCTCTGAGGAACTGCCTGAGTAGAGGATGTGAGAAGACAGGTGGATCAAAGCTGTATTCTGCTGAAATAGCTGATGCATGTATCTTGATGGAGGAATAGGACAGGCCTGTATGTAGAAGCTCTGCCAAGTACTCCAGAATGTTAGCCATATCTATATTCGACACATCCTTCCCTCTTTCAGCACTCCAAATGACAAACCTTTTCCATTTCCCTGCATAGTTCCTTCTTGTTGAAGGTCTGCGGGCTTCAAGGATAATGTCTTTAACCCTTTGGGAGAGATCTGGAATAGTTGCTGCTATGTGATGTGCCATGCAGTCAGCTGCAACGTTTTTAGGTTTGGATGCATGATGCTGTAGTTGTTCTGAGTTAACATCAAAGGCATCAGGGGTATTGACCACATTTTGTCCCGAGACATGCTCCTCAGCAATGGGTACCAGTGTTGTCTTGGCCAGTTTGGAGCTATCAGGATTATCCTTGGACGTTCCTCCTTGATTTTTAGTAATACCTTGTGTATCAAGGGAAGAGGTGGGAATGCATATGCTGTCAGGCCTTTCCAGCTGAAGGAGAGCGAATCCACTTTCGATGCAAGTGGATGGAATGTCCTTGTGCAGAATTTTTTGAGCTGGTGGTTGAGAGGGGAAGCGAATAGATCTATCTGTGGCATTCCCCATTTCTTTGTGATGGTCTTGAAGATGTCCGGGTGTAGCATCCATTCGTGAGCATCCGAGGTGGTTCTGCTTAACATGTCTGCTAGAGTGTTCTCCTTTCCCGGTACAAACATTGCCTGTAACTGGATGTTGTAGCTGAGTGCCAGGTTCCAAAGGTCCAAAGTCATTCTGCATAGGGGGTATGAATGAGTGCCTCCCTGTTTGTTGATGTACCACATGACTGTGGTGTTGTCTGTCCTTATCATCAAATGGCCTTCTTTGAGAAATGGTCTGAATTTTTGGATTGCCAGTTTTACTGCCAGCATTTCTTTTAGGTTGATGTGCAGGTGAAGCTGGTCCTGAGTCCACAATCCTTGCACGCATTTGTCCAGCATGTGAGCCCCCCATCCTAGGTCTGAGGCGTCTGTTGTGATGGTTTGGCTTGCTTGATATTTGTGAAAGGGTAAGCCTGGGTTTGACTGGCATGCTTGAGCCCACCATAGGAACTCTTGTTTTAGGCATGGAATTAGTGGATTTTCTGCTTCTAGGTTGTGCCTGTGTTGGGACCATAAATTCTTTAGGTACCACTGTAGTTTCCTCATATGCAGTCTGGCATGTGGAACCAAGATTATGCATGATGCCATGAAGCCCAAGGCCTGCAGAACTTTTCTTGCTGTTAGCTTGCTGTGGTTTGTTAGTGCCAAGAAATAAAGAGGGAGATCTTTTTGTTTTTCTGCAGTTAGGAATGCCATTTGTTTTACTGTGTCCAATTCCGCGCCCAAGAATGTCCTTGTTTGGGATGGAATCAGCCTTGATTTTTGCAAATTGACTGTGTATCCCAGTGCTTGTAGCAAGTAAATGACCCTTTGTAAATCTGTTGTCAGCTTGCTTTTGTTGTCCCCTTGTAGCAGGCAGTCGTCCAGGTATGGATAAATTTGGATTCGCTGTAGTCTGCAGTGGGCGATTACTGATGCCAGGCATTTTGTGAATACTCTGGGCGAAGTAGATAAGCCAAAGGGCAATGCTGAGAATTGATAGTGCTCTGATCCTGCAAGAAATCTGAGGTATCTTCTGCAAATTGGTCGAATGGGGACGTGCAGGTATGCCTCCTTGAGATCTAGAGTTACCAGCCAACACTCCTTGCCCAGCATGGGAAGAAGTTGCTGTAGGGTCAGCATCTTGAATTTTGGGACAATGATGTATGTGTTTAAGGTGGACAGATCGAGAATAGGTCTCCAACTTTTTTCCTTTCTTGGAACTAGGAATAGTCTGGAGTAGAATCCTTTGCCTTGTTCTGTTATTGGTACTCTTTCCACAGCTCTCATCTTTGTTAATTGCATTATTTGCTGTAGAGCTTCTGTTTTTTGATTTGGAGGTAGGTTTGGCATTCCTCTTTTGACTGGTGTAGTGTGGAAGTGGAACCGGTAACCTTGGTCTATGGTTTGCAAAATCCACTTGTCTTTTGTGATATAGTGCCAGTTCTTTGAAAATAAGGTTAATTTTCCGCCTAAGGGTGCTGCTATTTGTTCCCTGGTAGGCGGAGTCAGAAACAAGTCACTGTGATTGCCCTGTTGTAGTAGTGGCTGTGCCTGTGGCTCTGTTATTACCTTGCCACTGTCGTCCTCTGTAGGCACCCCCTCTGGGTTGATTTCTGCCTCTGGAACGTCTATTCCTGCCCCTTTGGGATCTTGTGGAGTCAGGAAAGGACCAATTTTTGGCAGGCCAGTTCCTGCTAAACCTTGGGGGCTGAACCTGCAAGAAATCTTTAACCGTTTGTACAGATTTTGCCTTTTCTTCCATTTTCTTCATTACCTGCTGGGCAGGTGTACCAAACAAACTGGTCTTATCCATAGGAGCATCTAATAACTTAGCTTTAACATGATCCGGTAAGACTTGTTCCTTCAGCCATGCATGTCTTCTTATCACTGTGCCAGTCATGGCTGATCTAAATGAAGCCTCCAGTGCATCATAGCCACATTTTAAGGAATGGTTACTAACCTGTTGTATGTTATTTACCATCTCTAATAGATTTTTCTTATCTATAGAATCATCAGAGGATAGCTTTTTAGTTAACTGATCAAGCATAAACTCTTGGTATTGTATCATGTGAAACTGACAGTTTAAAGCTCTAGCTGAGAGAGTAGCAGAGGTGTAAACCTTTTTGCCCCATCTGTCTAAAGACCTGGCTTCCCTTTCAGAAGGAATAGGGTTTTTTGCTGTGGTTGAGGCTACTGCCTTAGGGCCCTGGGATATAGTTTCGGGGTCTGCAAGAGGGGCCTTGTATAGGTGATGATGAGTGTCTGGCACCCTGTAAAATCTATCTGGTTTGGCAGGTGCTGGAGGTAAAGAATCTGGTGCAGTGCAAACATCATTAAATGCATCGTCCACAACAGAGAGGACAGGAGGTATAGCTAAGGGCCTGTGTTGTGGAAGGTGCAGAAAAGTCCTAAGTCTTTTTCTGGAGTCTGAAAAATCCTGTTCCTGCCATTGGAATTGTTCTCTCATGGCATGTAAGGTTTCCCCAAAGGAGAATTCTTCTGGTGGGGAAGCAGCTGGAATGGATTCTTCAGCATCTGAGTCCTCAAAATTGGAGAAAGGAGCCTCTGGCTGGTCTGTAATATCTGAGTCTTCCGCAGAATCATCAGAGGACACAGGCTCGAGGGGCTCTGCTCTAGGTCTCTTTTCTGGGGGCTGAGAGGCCCTGTCTGGGTGAGTTTGAGATCCCCTAATTAAGGATATTAAATCTTCTGCCAGAGTAAGCATTTGTGAACTAGAAGTGGGCCTGGTTGAGGGTGGTTTAACAGGCACTGGCTTAGTAGATTTGGCTGCTTTAGCCCTGGCGAAGGCCTTAATAGACATGGCTGCAGGAGGCCTAGCAGCACCACGTGCTGGGGTAGAGACATCCAAAGGGATGGTGTCTGATAAGTCACTAGTAACCACTGTAGTAGGTAAAATTTCTGAGGCCGATTCAAGTAAGGTAACCGGAACCTCAGTAGTAGTCATTGATTCGGCTGTACTCTGATCAGTTTTCTCGGTTTCGGCCGAAACCGAGACACTCGCGGTTTGCTTAACCATGGTTTCGGCCGAAACCGCGGACCGCGAGTGTCGGTCTTTCTTTGCGTTTTTAACAATTTGGTTAGTTGTAGGATCCGTCGGCATAATGTACGCAAATTCAGAGCCGAACAACTGTTCAGCAAACTCCGACCGTCGTCTAAGCGTTCGTCGGTTGAAAGAAGCACAGGCCGAACAGGCTGCTACGTCGTGGTCTGGGCCTAAACAAGGCAAACAGTAAGAGTGGAAATCTTTATGAGGTATTTGTTTCCCACAAGTTAAACAGTTATTGACTTTTTCTGACATCGGCTGAGGCAAGAAAGAGTCCCCAACGGGGTACTTAGCTTTTAGAAGTCTTCGAAGGAGTATTCGGTAGTAGTAATCTCTGGATCTGACCGACCGGCACTTGCGAACAGCTTCTGCTTCGGGCGCCATGCGGCAAGAAAGACTGAAGAAAATGGCGTCGGCTGATGCCTTTATACCCGAAGACCAGCAGAGATGACGTCGGGTGAAATGCGACATCAGCCGAAGCCGGACCCGGACTTTGGAATCCGGCCGACCGAAGGGCTGCCTGACGACAGGACAACCCAGTTGTTATGACTGCAGATGCATCCATGAAGGACATCAAACTTTGCCTGTACTTTCTTTTTTGAGAACAAGATGGACACTTGATGTCGCAGTGTCTGTACCCTGTCATGAGGCAGTTTTGCTACCATGTCTTCTATGTTTAAGTCTGCTCCTATGAATGTAATATGCTGTGATGGCAACAAGGCAGATTTTTCTAAATTTATGGTAATGTCCAGTTCCGAGCAAAGATGAATGATATCGTCTCTTGCCCTGGTTAGTAGATCCTCAGTGATGGTGGTCAGGAGCCAGTCATCTAAGTATGGAAACACGTGGAATCCTAGACACCTCAGGTGAGCCATGACTACTGCCATGCATTTGGTAAACACTCTGGGGGCTGTAGTGAGACCAAAGGGCAGAGCTCGGAATTGGTAATGACTGGCTCCCAGCCGGAAGCATAGATGTTTCCTGGATCACCTGTCCATTTGTATATGGTGGTACGCATCCTGAAAATCAACTGAGCACATCCAATTGTCTTTTCCCAGAAATGGGACTATAGACTGCAGTGTCACTATCCAGAACTTTGATTTTTTTACGGACTTGTTCAGCCTGCTGAGATCCAAGATGCGTCTCCAGTCCCCTGTTTCTTCTTTTTTTTTTTTTTTTTTGGAACTAAAAAAAACATTGAGTAAGTTCTGGATTCGGTTTGGTCTGCAGGAACTTTTTCTTAGCAACTTTTTTATCTCTAGAGTTGCTTGATCCCTTTGACAGGGTGAAATGTCTGGGACTGATCCTGTTTTTGGGGGTGGGGTGGAGAAGGGTAAGTTGTATCCTCTGGATATTACTGACTGTACCCATTTGTCTTAAGTGATATTTAGCCAGGCTTTTGAGTACAGTGATAGTCTGCCCAGAGTGCCTCCAGAGGTGGACAGGCAGGCCGAACAGGCAGGCCTCCTTTCACTCTTATCTCTGTCACTCTGACTTTGCAGACCCCCTCTGCCACGAGGTTGGCGTCTTCCATTGTTATTTTCCCCTCTGCCTCTGGGGGATGATTCACCATGTGTGACTGGCGAAGCTCTGAGAATTACGAAACCACATTTTCCCGCCCTTCTGGTCTTTGGGGTAAGTCCTGGTAGGGAGGGAAAAACGTACTCCCACGGCAGACAGATTTTTGCCTTCTTGTTCACACCTGGTCAGAGTCCCTAACATTTGGCCCGAACAAGGACGAGCCATCAAAAGGGGCATTAGTGAAGGAAGACTTGAAGGGCTCAGTGAACTCGCAAAGGTGCATCCAGGAATGCCTCCTCATAGCAATTCCTGTACCAGCTGCCCTACTCGCACCATCGGCTGCATAAGAAATGAGCCGCATAGAGGAGATGACAACTGAATTTAAGGTAGCAAGCTGGGTGGTCACCTTGTCTGGAACCCCTCCAGCTGTGGAACCTGGAGGGTATCACCTAGCTCCTTTAGGAGAGCCCTCTGAAGTCTTGTAAAATGGGGCAAAAAGTTCAACGATCTAAGTGTAAAAGCCGCTGACGAGAACGTACGCTTCCCATACCTGTTCATCGTTTGAGACTCCTTATTCGGTGGATCGACAGATAAAGTCTCAGCTAACTCCCTTTTGGTGGCCGCCACCACCACCATAACATCTACTGGGACACGTTTGGTTAAAAAGTCTTTGTCCGACGGTGCTGCTATAAATTTGTTGGGCCTCCTTGGAACAGGTTCCACGGATTCTGGACAGTCCCACGCCTTTTGACTAACAATGTTGAGGAGCTGGTCGAAGGGCAGAGACACCCAAGAGGTGGAGGGTCGAGAGTGAAATGCCTCCAGGTATAGTGACTCATCTTCAGAAGGGGTGAGGGTCTTCCAACCACCTCTCTGCTTCAGGATCTCTAGGATGTCTGAGAAGGAGACATCCTCAGACGGTAACCGTGAGGACCTTTCTGAATCATCTAAGTCCATATCTGAAGTGACAGACTCCTCAGGGGAGTCTAGATATTTCTTCTTACATGTTCTCTTCCGAGGGACCTCCCAGGAGGGATCCTATGAGGAGGTTTCGGAAGAGAGGATCTGGCCCAATGGGGCGTCCTGGGGCATTGGTTCTCTACGCCTGGGGGGGAGGGATGGTAAAGAGGCAGCCACCGGCACTTTTAGGGGAAGAGTGCTTGGATCCGAAGGGGAGCTATCAAGGGTGACAGCACACTCCTCATCACCTCGAAGGCACCACGACCTGGGTCTGAAGAGCCAGGAAACTCCTCTAGCATCAAGGAGGTGGGCTCCAAGGCCGATGTAAGCACTGAACTCACCCGTGTCGATGCCCCAAGAGGTAAATTCGGATCCGACTCTCCTCCCCGGACCCGATGGGGGAGCATTGGCTCCCAGACCCTTTGACAGAAGATGGCACTGAAGAGGTCAGAGCAGAAGTCGGGACCAAAAACCCTGGGGTGAGTCTCGGACCTGACAGTTTCACCACAAACATATCCAAGCACTCTGGCTCCAAAACCACTCGGGTCAGAGGAGGAACAGAAGGGGCAGTAGCAGAAGTTGGTTCCAATTCCTTTTGGGCTGGACTCGAATGGAACTTGGCCAGAGCCGGAGTCCGAAGCAACCTCTTGACCACCCGCTCCACATCGTCATCTGATAGACTCCTGGAGGATCAAGAGGATGGGGCAGAGGATTTTACACTACCAGCCACAGACTGTAAAATAGGTGACCGAGGAACTGAGGAGAATGGCTCCAAGGTCGGGGACTGGCTACGTACATTGCTCCTAGTGGGTTCCGACAAAACTGGTGGAATGGAAGGAGTAGCCTTTTCAGGCCCGAAAGCCTTTGGGTCCAAAGTTGTATCCTTAGATAGCTTTTTAGCCGGCTCAGAAGCAGGAGCCGAAGAAGAAGCTCTTTCTGTTGACTTGTCAGACTTAGGGGATTGAGATGATTTGCAGAGGTCTGGTTCCTTTCTAGTGCCACAGCAAAGGGAAGCAATCCCTTGATCATAAGTTTATTTCTATGTTCCTGCAGTACCCTAGAACTGAAGCCATGACAAATGGAACATGAGTCTTGAAGGTGTACTGCACCTAAACAGTAGACACAACTAGTGTGCCCATTGGTTAAGGACATTTTCTGAGAACAGGAGTCACACTTTTTGAACCCTGACTGCTTCACTTCTTTTCCCTCCTCGGACATAGTGAAAAAATAACAGCAACAACAATGACCACTGCCAAGAAACTAGGTTAATGACAGTGATAACAAGGCTAGCCAAAGCTATCAAGCTATTAAACACACCACACTATGAAAAACGTAATTATATAACTACTACTCTATTTTTTTTTTAAATAATCACCCATGAGACAGAAAGGGGCCAGAGGAGACGTCTCTAACTTAAACGATGAAACCTCTTAGGAAGGGATGGAATTAGAAGGAAAGAGTTGCCCTCTAATTTAAACGGGCTCAAATGGAAAGAAAGGAGAAAGAAAGACAAACCCTCTAACTTAAATGGGTTCATTAAAGGTAAAGTAAAGTTTTAAAGATGGGATAGGGAGCTGTAGGCCAAACGAAAGCGACAGCCAGCCACAACAAAACACAACAAGCAACAAACTAAGGTGTTCACCACAAGCTGAGACCTAAAACCACTGACAATTAGCAAAAACAACAAATTATTTAGAAATAACCAAATAATATCCAAAAGTATTTCACTTAGCCTAAGCCTAGTGAGAAGCACCCAATCTAGTTTAGCAGCAAACAAGATCTGGGTTATCTTTCCTAAGCATGATGGGATAGAGTATAGCCTTGAGCCAGTGGAAGCTCTCGAGCTTTAGTAATAGGCCAATTCAGAATGGATGCTCGGTTCTGAACCCAACCAGCAAGAATGAAGGCAAGATAGGACAACATAACATTAAATATTTCTTTAAACTCCTCATCAGTACTGACATAAAAATGTTTGGCTTACCATATGCAGGTGATTCTCGGGTTCCTATGGAGAATGGTCCTGGAAGAAATTAAGCTAAAGATTAAGGACACCATCATCACAATTAACAGTAACACAGGGGTTTAAAACTTTTTCCCCTTTATTTGTTTATTAACGGTATTTTTAACAAAAACTTGGATGACACTTCTACTCCAAGCTCATGTGTAATCAACCAGAATGTGTTAACTGTATCAATCGACAATGATTTCACCCTCCCCCCAAAAAACGATGGTAAACAGAACGTTAAGTATTGCTGTCAATGTTTCACTATACAAAAAATATTTAACAGTTAAGATAGGTAAGCCTACCTGGAAGCTCCTCCTGGGACATACTTGTCTTCTCTGAAACAGCAGGACAAATATCCATCACATGCTGTTGTGCACTTTTCACTGAGCTCTCTGGATCCCTGTCAGTGGACAGGAACTCTTAATTTGGTGTCAGTGGTAGCTCCCTTTCATGGGCCACTGCAGCTGCTCTCTTCCAAAGCTGATGAAATCATGTCAGTGGCCCTGCAACTGATCATATATCCTGCTCTGCCCACCTACTGTGTTTACATCAGCCACCATCTGCTGCCAAATTTGCATTCTGCCAGACATATACCCACACCCCCTCTCAAGCAAAAAGGCACCATGTTGCCTAAATGTTTTGACAATCACTACATTCTCAGGTTCAGTGAAGGGGGCTTGCGGGGACTGGGACACCTAGCTGCCATAGTCCTAAGTGACATAAAACACAAAAGAAGGACAATATACATAAGTATCACAAACAAAAATCCTGCTTAGATACAATACATAAAGGCAGTTTTTCAATATTACCCACTGGGGGAAAAACCAGTCAAATATTCAAATATAAAAAGGATTTATGTGGGGGTAAATATTACCATCACAAACAAAGCAAGGTTGGCTGCAAGACAAGCAAACCTTTGTACACTTTTGTGTCAACACAGAACCAGAACTTGTCTCCCCCACTCCCAAAACAAGGAAATGACACATTTTACTAACAAACCATCAGGGAACAGCTAAAAGTGCTATCAAATAAACTGTCCCAAAACAAGTGTACACATTTACCACAGAACATTCAATTTTATGCAATTGCCAGTTACGTCTAAATGTGGCCATCACTCCCCTAGAGGTATCTCTGGGCCATCCTAGAAGCCTAACACTCCAGTGTCATTGACAGTATAGGGCAATTACATTTCCCTGAAATAACAGAAGAGTGTAAATAGAAAAACTACTGTAACATTAGCATTTGTGATGACAGTTAATAAGGTTGTGCATATGAGAAAGTAAAATGCCCTGACAAAAATTCCTATGTCATCAGTACACTTCTAAGAAGTGCATACAGATAAAAGTAGTATTTGCTAATGCATATGTTTATATACAAAATATTTTTTTAGTGACGTGAGCAAATTCAGTATATAACTGAAAAATGCAATCATACCTTATCAAGATAAGTAGTCTTCTGTACAGATGAATCCCAAAGTAATATCTTCTTCTGTATTATCCACATAAACAAGTCTCCTCACCTTCAAGTTTCCTAGCTACCCGGTTCCTTTTCTATAGCGTAGATTCAAGGCTGTGAGCAAGGTGACGATGCAAATGAGGTGTGAACTCATTAGAATTACTGAATCCCAAATTCCTGGCTCCATGTAGCAGATGTAAACATAGTGCAGGCACTCAGTATTTGTTGCTAATAGATTGCAATTGTGAATTATTACTGGTAGGGAGCAGGAAAACACAACAGCAGTTCAAACTCCCTTACCTCCACTGGGTGTGTCAGCCAGGTTATACTTGTAAAGTATATATGTAAAGAAGACAGAGGCCAGGAAAGTCCACCACAAATATTTATTAGTACTCCAAATATAAAATTAAGCACTTTCGTTTCCCAATCGAAACTTCATCAGAATTCTGATGAAGTTTTGACTGGGAAACGAAAGTGCTTCATTTTATATTTGGAGTACTAATAAATATTTGTGGTGGACTTTCCTGGCCTCTATCTTCTTTTCTTGTTGGATATTCATGGTTTGGATTGTGTTTTTTTCAAAGTATATATGTAATTGCATCAAGGTTTTAAATGCAAGTCAGCAGCACACATTTGTTCAATAACATCCAACCTCCCCTTCATTTACTGACAACTGTATATTATTGCCATTTAGTATCCTCACACATTTTAAGGACAATGATGCAGAATGCCTTATAGACTGCATCTCTCAGATTACTAGTCAGATAAGACGAATGCACAACAAACAGAGATAAGACAGAGCTGCACTTCTGCAAGCAATAGTCAAATAGTTGTGTGATCAGTCAGTGCAGTACAACTGAAATTAATGCATGTACAAACAACTCAGAAGTGCACACCTGTCATATGTTTTGTTAATACTGTGGAAGATGCTGCAGTTGCTTTTATGCATGATTTTCATTCTCTGCTGTAAAGCTGCTTCTGTGGCAAAGAGGAATAAGACATCCTTACTGTGTTTGAAGGTTCATCGGACTGAGAATGCAAATCCAGACCTGTGTAGAAATATTTCATGTGTACCAACATAAATTTTGTAGTTAAACCCAAAAATGCTACCAAACACACCACGGAAGGTCCTTCCACGTATAAATGAAATGTAAAAAACAAAAAGACTGAGAAGGGCCACTTATGCAGACAGCACAAATAGTATCTAGAAACAAACGATGCAAATGTCAGTTTGCATACACACAGTACCTGTAGTCTATAGTTAGTGTCAAAGTTCGATGTTTCACGCTGTTCAGCTTAAACGACCAACAATAAGCACACCTTGCTTATCAAGCGAAGTTATAAAAGAGATATTTTCAAGATACAGTTCCAGCTATTCAGCTCCAAGCTCAAATGGGCAACCAAGGCTGCTCACAAATAATCCTGATAACGTTTAAAACATAAACCTCCGTCTAACAATGCTTGTACAACATTAACTCCAAGAACAAGCGTTAGGCGGATTCTAAGGTAAATTGCTTTTATTATAAAGAACGGCAAGCGTTTTCGACATAAGTCTTTTTCAAGCCAACAAACAGTTTTACAACAGGAAGACACATGCTTTATATTCACATCAATTGTGATGTCATTTCCTATTAAAAATCTTAAAGTCATACTCTCTCAGCAGAAGTTCATCTAAATCAACTATGTAAATGCTTTGAATGCAGTTACCATATTTAACAGTCATGCACATGATATTAGGTTTCTCTGCAAATCAGTCTATATACAATTTTAATACATATACTAAAAATTATTTAAAACTTAAAAAAAACATTTAGAATATTTAAAAATAAAGTTGTAATAACTAGCATGCTACCTATCAAAGGTGCATGCTGTACTTCATGTTCCAAAAAATTAAAATGGAGTTTTTTCTACATGTTTTATATGTGTAATTATACATTGTTTCAAATCCTATACCATACTAAATAGCATAGGACTGCCATAGAGAATTTGCATTTCCATGCAAAGGAATATTTGGACATATTGTTTGAGTGAAAAGTCCTGTAAATAGTTCAGTAGATATTCCATTTTAATTTTTTGGAACATGAAGTACAGCATGCACCTTTGATAGGTAGCATGCTAGTTATTACAACTTTATTTTTAAATATTCTAAATGTTTTTTTAAAGTTTTAAATAATTTTTAGTATATGTATTAAAATTGTATATAGACTGATTTGCAGAGAAACCTAATATGTGCATGACTGTTAAATATGGTAACTGCATTCAAAGCATTTACATAGTTGATTTAGATGAACTTCTGCTGAGAGAGTATGACTTTAAGATTTTTAATAGGAAATGACATCACAATTGATGTGAATATAAAGCATGTGTCTTCCTGTTGTAAAACTGTTTGTTGGCTTGAAAAAGACTTATGTCGAAAGTGCTTGCCGTTCTTTATAATAAAAGCAATTTACCTTAGAATCCGCCTAACGCTTGTTCTTGGAGTTAATGTTGTACAAGCATTGTTAGACGGAGGTTTATGTTTTAAACGTTATCAGGATTATTTGTGAGCAGCCTTGGTTGCCCATTTGAGCTTGGAGCTGAATAGCTGGAACTGTATCTTGAAAATATCTCTTTTATAACTTCGCTTGATAAGCAAGGTGTGCTTATTGTTGGTCGTTTAAGCTGAACAGCGTGAAACATCGAACTTTGACACTAACTATAGACTACAGGTACTGTGTGTATGCAAACTGACATTTGCATCGTTTGTTTCTAGATACTATTTGTGCTGTCTACATAAGTGGCCCTTCTCAGTCTTTTTGTTTTTTTATAAATTTTGTAGTGCTGTTTATTTACTGGATTTCTTTTCTTCCTTTCTCTCAATTTTCCTTTTTTTTAATGTCAGTATTTGCCTAGTGTGTTGCTTAGCTCAAACAGGGAAAATGGAGAAACACAATAAATGTCATGTTTAGCTTTGCTTATTTCATTTGAGTGACACTTAGCAGTGAGCAAACCTGTACTAATGTCCCACATAGGAAGCAGACAGAACACCTGCAGTTAGGGAGTACACATTCTAAATCTCAAAAAGGATACATTGTTGCAGTTTTTCCTTTCCATCACGCAATATCACTAAGCAACATTGCAAGGCGGTTAGCAAGAGCAAGGGTCTCCAACAACTGCAGGCAACGAACACCTGCAGAGAGGAAGCAGTCAACAATTTCAAAATGGATACATTGTATCAACTATATGTTGGGCACCACACAAACACAGTAAGTGGGGATGCGCTGCAGTTAACACACAGTAGTTAATAATGAATAGGGAAATATCCAACTATTAATTATTCCTGTGGCAGTAGGTGTAATTGTTGGGCTGTAATGCAGATGGTCTTGGGCTCTAATACTGGACATACAACATATTTTTACTGCCTTGATAGGTCAGTTTATAGTACTGAATAGGAAACTATCCACGTGTCATTTCAATATTCCTGTGGCAACTTAAGTGTAGGCCTGCCATACATATGGTCCTGGGTTCTCATACAGGAAATTCCAGACATTTTTTCGGTCATTCCACTTCACATTACATTAACTATCACTTATAACACTTTATATATAACTATAAATAGTGGAGCTGATATGAATTATATGTACAAGGACTAAGACACCCTTACTGTGTTCTGAAGGTTCAGATGTATGACTAAGGTTATACTATCTACTAAGTTTCTGCAAGTATAATTCTGCTATCTGGAACTGGATGGCCTTCACACAATTAAGACACATACACAAATGAATGTATGTACAAGGACCATGTCAGGTCACACACATACATGGTTAACACCTCAGTCTGTCATATTTATTTATAAATAATTCATGTCTATGACTGAGAAGCACTTCTTTTGTGGCAAAGAAGGAAAATCACAGCTGTGGAAGAAAAAGCTTTGTCCCTTACCACAGGTTTGAATCCCACACTGTAAAAATAAATTTTAACAGTGTATAAAGCCAAATGAACATGTGTCAAAGTCATGAAACTTATGCCCCCAAGTGAATGTCTGCAATATTAAATCACCTAACAGTTGCAGCAGCACACACCCCTCAATTAATGTCAAGGGTCAGATTAACCTTTCAATTTCAAAACTGCTCTCTTCTCTGTTTGGCACTGTTGCTGTCTACTTAACATCGTGCAAATGTGGTTGGCATCATTGCTCGGGTTTACGCACTACCAGTAAATGCAATAACAGGAGCTGGCAGGAAATAATTATTTGCAATTGACTGCTTTGGGATTAGAGGGGAATGTGCCCAATTTAGGGCACAAACGTGGAGGGTCCAGAATATTTACTGGACTCCTGGTAAAGCGCCACAGTCAAAGGCTTTTGCAGGGGGACTATTCCAGCTCTTACTACAAGTTTGAGGTTTGGAATAGTCTGGCCAATGCTGTGTCCATTGCGACTGGCATCCCACATACACTGGGGAACAGCATAGGCACCACTTTAATGACCTAAAGAGGTGCAAGAGAGATGCACTCAACCAGAGGTTAGACGAGTTCCAAATTAGCAAAATCCCACAGTTGTGCAAGTTATTTATTTATTCAGTCACTTGTTAACCAAATTCGTCCAACTGAGCCAAAGGCCCATTTTCAGTGGAGACCTGAGGAGAAAAACTCCAATAACAATTATTCCAAAAAAAAACAGTAATTAATACAAACATTAAAAATTACAATAGTAATATTGACAAGAAACACTTACATAAAATGAAATCAACAATGACAAAATATTTATATACATGTTTCAAAAAATCCAATACAATAGCAGCAGGATAAACCCGGAGTAGGAATATTTACAAGAACCTGATTGTAGATATACTGTAAATTGGAGTGTTAGAAGAGCAAGTAGTATGGTAATAAAGAGAATTTATAATGCACAGAAAGCTTTACATAGACAAGACTGTTATGCATAATGCTCTTCTGTTCTTTTCCTTTCACAACTAATTCTGAAACAGTAACGAATGCAGGCCCATGCTGAGCATCTAGAGAGACTGAGGGAAGCAAGCGGTATGCATGTAGCACAAGAGAAGTATTATTGTAGCTTTAACATCGAAAGAAAATGTTTTATTTTCAATACAGTAGTAGCAAAATAACCATGCATATCCTAACTGTAAAAGCAAGTATGCATGCATCACTCTGTAGCACAAACCAACTTTAGGAGTCAGGTGTAAGTCTGTAGTCAGAGGTTGTGGGTTCAAATACCACGAGTAACAAGTATAAAATGCTGCAATTCTTTAATAATATTACAGAAATAAAATTCTACACAAGTGGCATAAATACCCTGCTGTCAACTTTAATCTGTATAACTGGACCAAGCATAAGTGCAGTATCAGCACACTGCAAGGATTACTTTGAGTAATCTGTAATTATAATTTGTAGTTGTTAGGAAGTATACTTGCATGTAAAACATCAGATAAAATAGTTGTATTATTGTCATAATGCATTGTACGTCACATATGATGGTACTGATTTTATCTCTATTTTCTCTCACCCCAACTCTTAACTCTTTTTTATTTTCTATTGTGTGTCATCAAAATGTCTCCATGTGATCCATTTGTAACAAACCCTTAATTGCTTCACAACACAGGGAGGTAAGCCCAACCACAGTGGCTCAGCCTTCCCCCATTCCACCAGCTCTGGCATTGATGTCCAGCACACCTGGGACCCAACCTGGCAGTACTGCCTCTGCTGCCATTGCATTACCTATGACCTCAGGTAGGTGCTGTGGTACCCTCCGGAAGTACTGGCAGAGGTGGGGATTTTATCACCCAACAGGAGATGCCAGGGTTGGTGTGTAGGGTTGTGCACAGCACCATTGATGTACGCCTTTGCCTGATGGAGAGGCTGTTCTCCCTCATAGTCTGTAGAAGGAGGAGATGTCAAGCACTCCAGCAGCCAGTGGAGTAAGGGGACAGTAATGACAGTCCTGTGGATGAGGACTAAATTCTCACTGTCCCCATGTTTGATGGGCATGCGCTTGCTTTGTACACTCCCTCACCCCAATCACGGTGTCCCCCCAACCTTGTGTGTCCCTCACTGTCCGTGTGTCTTGTTTGTCCTGTTTGCTTTGCTTCCTCACCTATCCAACTTACCTGACGCAGAAATACCAATATTCCTTATCCACCATTCCTCTCTTACCTTACTGAAAGGAAAAAAAAAAAAGAGCATCTGTCCCACAAAAAAAATCCATCCTATATGTAGCTCTCCATTTCGCACACATGTCTTCTTGACACACACAATTTGGTCCAATACAACATGATTACATTGTAGGTCACCCATCTTTGTGGAGGTGACCGTCCAATTTCAGCTAATATTATGTACATATTTTTTATTTTACACTGTTGAAGAAATGGACAGTTATGGTTCTTTCTTCCCTTCCTCCTGCTTGCCCCTTACTTCACCAATTTCCTATCTACCCCATTTTAACACCTATAATCTGGTCAAAAAATAGAATCACACACAACACACAAGTATAAAAAAAAACAAAGCAGCTCTTCACTTTTTGGCCTCTATGCTTGCACAATGCCGCTTAAACATGCTGAGCTAAGTCAACACACAGCAACACATGGTCAGTGTAGTATAAAGAATTATTTCATTGCATTATCATTATCACTACTTACTTAGAAGTATTCCACACACTTGGATTCAAACCCTGTAGCATCTGGGCTACAAAAAAATGTGTCAATGCATTTAGACCTGCTGCCAACAGAGTTGGCTAAGTAGCAGGTGTGTTTCAAACTCTCAATACTGAGCTCTCATAATTTTAGCAATGAGGCTCACATCTGAGCACTACTACGTAATTATGTGCAAACAGGGAAAGTGGCATAAATGTGTACTTCCTATGCGCAAACACGTTACCAACCATTGTGCAAATCCACTATTCAGTAGTACTCTATGCAAAGTGGACAACAGCATGTATTACTTTTGTTTACTGCCCATGTAGTACTGATGCCATAAAACTACATGTAGAAATAAACAAAATTAAGACATTATCTAAGAAAATGACTCACATTTACAATGCAGCCCTCATCTCTCAGTACTTGTTCAGAAATATATCAATTACACTACATAAATAATACCATGCACATCTTTATAATGACAGTACACAATCAGATTTGACAATACCTGTAATGTGGACACCTGTTTGCATATAGTTTGTAAAACTGTCTCTTAAAGTATACCTACACATTGGAAACACAATCACCAAATACTACAGATTAACACTCAACAATCTGGTAACATGCAGAACTTTAATATCTTGACAGTTGCAGATGGCTAGCTATACATTTCTTGCTGGCCTTCCAACATCTTCACTCCAACATCCACTGCTGATGTCATCCACTATAAGTTGTCCTGCAACCTTGTAAAAGTCAGACTTGTGCCATGGCTCTTGCATAAAGTACCGAGTTCTCTAGTCTGTGTCTCCTTAGTTAGGCAGGGGCTGTAATCTCACTGCAGTCAACTGGGAGGTGTGTTTGTGTGTATCAGTCCAGTAAGAAGAATGCAAGTGTGTAACCTATAGTTACCATTCCAGTCCTATGGATTGCCAATATTTTGACACCTGCACATGCCTACACATTCATTTCATGCAGGTCACCCATCCTCTCATCATCCACTTCTGATGTCATCCACTATAAGTTGCCCTGCAGCCTTGAAAAAGTTAGACTTGTGCTGTGGCACTTGCCTTAAATACAGAGTTCTCTAGTCAGTGTACTTAGGTAGGGGTCATCATCCACTTCTGATGTCATCCACTATACGTTGCCCTGCAGCCTTGAAAAAGTTAGACTTGTGCTGTGGCACTTGCCTTAAATACAGAGTTCTCTAGTCGGTGTACTTAGGTAGGGGTTTGTGTCTCACTGCATTCAACTGGTGTGTGGGCGGGGTGGGGTGTGTGTGTGAGTGCACGTGCACTTGCTTGACATTAGAGAGAGCATTTTACACCAGCATGTGGGATACTGCTATTACCATCTTCTCCCCAGACACTGCGGATGTCATTACCTATAAACTAACACACTCCCAAGTCAGACTTGTGTTGTAGGACTTGCCTTAACTACAGAGTTCGCTACTCAGTGTACTTAGATAGGTAACGGTTCTGTTCTCACTGCAGCCAATTGGGGTGTGTGTGCATGTGTGTGTGTGTTTGTGCACTTGCTTGACATTAGAAACAGCATTTTACTCCAGCCTGCACAACACTATTACCATCTTCCTCTCATCAGCTATAGCTGATTTGCAGATGTGCAGTATTTTCATCAAGGCAGGATCAGACACTGTCCTGTAGATCAGCCACAAGTCACTTTTATCCTATACGGTACAGATTACAGTGAAAGAGCTTTCAGTCTATACACATACATCATGGCATGACTTGTAGGCCCTGTATTTTCTGGGAGAGAAACCTCTGTGGTCTCTGCAGCTGCTGCAGGTGTATGGTGAGGCACATGGAAAACAGCATTATACTTTACTTAGTGCTCTGATGAGGGTCAAGTACAGTGCTGTTATAACATCCTCAGATCTGGATACGATGGCCTGACTTATGAGGTGCATGAGTTAGCCTTTCCATACCACTGTGGAAACTTGGTGGTCAAAGTTCAGACTGCTATGTGTATGTGTGGGTGTGTGTGTTCCCAGGTCTTGCAACACTGGGTTTGAGCATGGAGGGGTGGGGGTTTGTCAGTGCTGTAATTAGTGGAAAATTACACTTTGCAGAAGGCAAACATAATGACACATTTTTGTGTTTGTGGCTTTGGCAGCAATAATTTTCCACCTTAGCCCCTCTTGTAATATGTTAACATCACTGATGGACTCAATGATTGCACCCAATATGCAATCATCAGCAAACTTTGTAAGCCAAACGCCACATACTTTAGCTTGGACTGTCGAGAAACAGATTCCAAACAGTAAAAGGCCTAGCACAGATCCTTGGGGTACGCCAATGGTGACAGGTCTACTGGTAGAGGCTGATTCATCATCTTTTACAGTATCTGTCAGTGAGCCAACTGGTTAACCATCTATTGATGCAAGGGTTAATCCCAAGCTGGGAGAGTTTCTCAATGATACCTGAGTGGGGGATTGTGTCCAAACCCTAGGCCAGATCAAGACAGGCAGCAGCATGCACTTTCTTGCCTTCATCCAGGCCTATCATACAGAATCAGTGGGCTGTGACATCACCACCGATTACGTTCAGCATGACTCAGAACATACACCTACCTGACACTTATAGATACACACTTCCAACAAACCCTACAGATGGAATAATATGCTCCAGAAGAATGGTGTGCATTAACATATATCTATCTGAGTTGGGGGGAACAGCACCTGATGCATGCATGTACAGACTCTCATTTGTGAGGTAGACAAACATGTAATTATGGATCCTTTCTAAATGGACAGTGGTAATATCCCAGCTGTATACAAAAGATGTGTGCGAGTTGTTAATGCTACATCCATGTCTGTTACACCTGTCAGATGTCCTCAAAGAGGTCATCGAGGCCATGCATGATAACAACACTATGATCTTGCGGAACATGACCAGGCCAAGGCATTTGACACAAATACACACTGAGGTATTCACTCAATGCTGTCAGACGTGGCCATAAACACCTATATCACCAAGTGGGTAAGACCACTGGATCACATACGTAACATCTAAATGTGCTGAAATGTGTGAAGTGACCTATATCTCGAGCCCAGTGATCAGGTCCATACATCAGGGCTGTGTGCTAGGCCCTTTCCTGTACATTATTTAAGTCAAAGGCATGAAGAATGACATACACATCCTGTGTCCAAATAGCTGTCTGGAGGACTATAGATTGTGGGCAATCATTGACTCCAGCTGTGATATTAGTACAATACAGACAGTATCAACACATACCAAAGATTGCTGCCACAGTCATGACAACACAAGATGAAACAAAAACATTGGGGGGGGGGATTTGTTACATTATGAAAACAAATGCACAACCCAAAGACAACACAGACATTACATCCCTACAGGTAGACCAAGTCATATGTGATTAGTGTCCTGGGGTAGATGTTATGTGGAATGTCCACCAGCATGTGGCCACAGTGGTGATTACTTCCTTCCATGTAACACAACTACTGAGTATGTGCAGGACATCCACCTCAAAGGCCACAATACTTCCATAGTTCATAGCCTTTATCACACCAATAACTGAGTACAACACACCCTTCTTCATGTACCTCCATACACATCTTCCAGTGATGTGTGAAGTGTAACAACTTTGCTACAGTGAGCTCACACACATCTTACTGACCCATACCTATGTATTCTTTTTGTTACATAAACTTTGCTGTCTGATGGTGTGGAACTCCTATCAGGGTGTTATACCAGATGCATGTGTGATACATGTTCTGGTGAGGCACACGGTGCATACATAGCTGTCTGACAACACTGATGGCATCTGTTGTGAATTGTACCACATACATGCCATGCACACCAGTCAACAAGCCTGGATTGATCATATTGTCACATACAGGCATAGCAGTGTCCCTCCTAACACCTCCAGTAGATGTTACAGTGTCAGGAAAGTGTGCTTGATTACCCTCACAGACTGCTGACATGTCATAATAGTTCACAGGTTCATAGGTGTTAGACTAATGACCACAAGGGCCATTTTTAGCCTAGCTATGCATCCCTAATATATGACAAGTTCTGATACCCTTGATAAGTGTAAGCATGGGCCTAGGAGAGGAACCATTTACATGTTACCGGTGTCCATTATAGACAAAGGTGCCAAATCAGGGATGACTTTCCGGTTTCCCATCCAACTGTTCAAGTTGCACTTGAATTGGGTTAGGTAGGAACTCTGCTTCACATGGATAGGAAGCCTGTTTCACCGACATAGTAGTCTCTAGGATACATACCTCTCTCTCCAGCAGGTCCTATTTATATCACATGCAAGATTCAAGTCTTTAGATTGGGTAATTCTGGTGCTGTTTGCTTTGTGGATATGCAAGAGGTCCATCAGAGTAGCGCAAAGTTGTACAAGTGTGTTCATGCAGAACCATCTATGATCACTCAGAATCACATACATTATGTCAGAGACATGGGATTACTGGTGGCGGTATTCGGATACTGTCCATGATTGTGCGTGCTTCTGTTTGCTGTTGTCCATGAACCTGTAACTGTGTCTCACTTGTTGGAGACCTCTGCTGACATTAGTCATATTCAGGAAAACCTGACTGTATAGAATATCCCTGATAGATGCCCTCTCCATTCAGGATGCTTATATCACAAAGACATCATCTCCACTGTCATATCAACCTTGTCTGACAGTCACATAATATACATTTTCAATGTGCAGTCCGTACTGTACCATGTTATGTGACCAGTGTTCCTGCTACAACTGTCTTCTATTTACATGCCCTCATCTGCTGTACATTACATTTCACCCGTCCTCTTTCCCTGTGTTCATTCATACACAATTCTTCTGTGTGTCCCTATTCAATACACACTTCCCCTGTCTGCTTATTTTAAATGGAAGTCTATGTACCATTACATATCATTATACACAACTTCTGTTCAGAATGCCTGAAATGCTATTCCACAATACTCTGCACTGTATACACTACCCTGTAATGTCTACGGACCTTATATATTGCTATATTATTAACCCTGGTAATCATTGTGGCATTTCACACAATACCACATACCTAGTTTGCCTGTCGGTAAAAAGGTCTATATATGCCTGCTATCTGTGTTGCTTTACATGGTTTCTTGGTCACCAACTACGCATGATTACATTTAAACTTGGTGCATGGCATGAATATGTAATTAGCACTGGTGCTCACCATGCAAACATGTAAACTCCATGTAGACTTCACGCAAAGTCTGCACAGAGTTTACTGAATCCCAGCCATAGACTTTCCGATCATTCACACACTCTTCCCTACTAATTTCCAAATTTCTACAGGATTGCTGCATGTTCCTGGAGACTTCCTTGCTGACTGATTATAAAATACTATTTTATTACACAATAGCATTTTATTTCATCCCTTCCTATTTTAGATATTAATTGCTGATCCTCATCTATCGCTAATGTTGACATAACTAAGTCTTCCATTGATATTTCCATTTGTACCTTTCCTTGGTTTCCCATTCCTTTATACATTTTCATAATACTTCCTAAATATCTCTAACAGTACTACAGCATCTCTGGTTATTTTTCTTGCGACAGGCTAAGTTTGGATATAACGTTTTTCTACTTTCTGTTGCCTAAGTCATTGTGGGAAACATTTTTGCTCAGAGCTATCAAAAAAAGAAGTTATATACTCACCATAAAGTTCCATCTGAGTAGTTATACCTCATTTTTCTGCGACCTGTGAGTATACGGATCTGTATCGGAGCCGAGCCGGCAACTTTTTTCTAGCATCTGCTCCAATCTCCGAGCTCCTCCCCTTACCCATAATGCCCTACCATCTCCTATCTTCTCTCAGATCAAATTTGCTGCAACTAAAACATAAGCAACTCAACCCAATAAACCAATTCTGAAAAGACAGGACAAGGTCCGGGGGACGGAGGGAGGGAATGTTGCAGAAAAATGAAGTATAACTACTCAGATGGAACGTTATGGTGAGTTTCTTTATCTGAAGTAGTTAACTTCATTTTATCTGCAACCTGTGGGACAGAGTCCCCAGCTACTCCAATCCTGGGAGGTCCTTATGGAAGGATATTCCTGAGCACTGCAGAGCCAAATGATGCTCTACCCCTCAAAATCAGATCTAATTTGTAATGGGAAATGAAGGTATGTGAATTGGTACAGGTCGCTGCTGCACAAATATCGTCCAAAGGCAACCTAGACCAAAAAGCAGCAGAAGTCGCCATAGACCTGGCAGAGTGAGCCTTAAAAATACCAGGAGGAGATAAACCTTTTGCTTTGTAGGCATGTGAAATACAAAGAGTGATCCATTTGGCCAAAGAAACTTTAGAATTAGCTTTTCCCATAAATGCTTTGGAAAAGGAAACAAACAAGTGGTCAGTCTTGCAGAAAGACTTTGTTCTATGAAGATAAAAACGAAGCTGTCTATGTACATCTAACAAATGAAGTTTGTATTCACCTTTATTTTGGAAGTTAGGAAAGAAAACTGGCAGATTAATGGACTGGTTTATGTTTGCCTCAGATGTCACTTTAGGTAAGAAGGAAGGGTTAGTACGGAGGGAGACCCTATCCTTATAGAAGACCAAATATGGAGGCACGGCAGACAGAGCTTGAAGCTCAGAAACCCTCCTAGCAGATGTAATGACAACTAGGAAAGCGGTCTTCCAGGACAAAAATGTCAAGTCCAACGAAGCTGCAGGTTCGAAAGGGGAAGCCACCAATACCTGTAAAACAAAAGTAAGGTCCCAAGGAGGCACTGAATCTTTGACAGGCGGCCATAACAGAAAAAGTAACTTTAAGAAAAGCCTTACAAAGCCAAGAGGAGGCTAAGGCCATGTTGTCGTCACCAACGTGAAAACTGGAAATGGCTGCCAATTGTAATGTCACTGTGGAGGAACTAGCTCCATGGCTGAAAGCTACCAGACAGGAAGTCCAACACCGCTGGAAAAGGGGCTGTAAAGGGATCTATTTTTCTCTGTGAGGCCCAAATGGAAAAACGCTTCCATTTACTGCAATAAAGTTTCCTAGTGGAGTCTTTAAGAGAAGCCACTAGAATGGATTTTACCGGGGATGAAAGACCGAGAGTTCTGAGAATTAACGGAACTGGAGCAACCAGGCTGTTAGCTTGAGGCTGCCCAGATCAGGCGGATGTGCCCCCGACAGATGCGAGATTCGATCCGGACAGGGATCCAGAACCCACGGGGGAGCCAAGAGATGAGACCAAAGGAATGGGAACCAAACTGACGAGGCCAGAACGGGACAATGAGAATCACTTTGCACCGTAGTTGGTAAGCTTTCTGAAGAAACTTCGGAATGACTGGCAAAGGTGGATAAGCATACAGAAGCCTGGGGGGCCAAGCATGGACTACAGCGTCTCTGGGGACTTCCCCTGGTGAAAGAATCAGAGCAAAGAACTCGCTGCACTTCGTGTTGGAAGGAGATGCGAAGAGATCACAGCAAGGCTGACCCCATGCAAGGAAGATCTCCTCCGCTATTGACAGTTTCAGAGACCACTCGTATGGCATCAGAATGGCCCGACTCAATCTATCCTCTAAAATGTTGGAGCACCCCGGCATGAGCATTGCTATCAGAAACTGACCGGTGGAAATCGCCCATTCCCACACTCTCATGGCCTCGCGACAAAGGGGGTAGGATCTGGTTCCCCCCTGCTTGATATACCAGACAACCGACATGTTGTCTGACTGAATTGCAATCAATCTGAGAGGGAGGACTGTGTGAAAGGCTTCCAACGCTAAAAGCACTGCCCTCATCTCTAGAACATTTATGTGCAATTGGGTCTCTGATTGAGACCATGTGCCTTGGACTGTCCTTCCCAAACAGTGTCCCCCCCACCCAAGATGGGAGGCGTCCATGGTCACTGTGGCTTGGACTGGAGATGACGCGAAGGGGCGTCCTTTTGATATTTCCGGTGAACTTAGCCACCAAAAAAGAGACATCCTGCAGACGTGACTGATTTTGATTGGAAATTCCATGGGCAAGTCTAGCCAAGACCATTGAACAGCCGGAGTCCATTGAAGAACCTGCATGTGAAGGCACGCACAAGGGAGAATCGATATGGTGGCAGCCATAGAGCCCAGAGCCCGGGGGAACCTTGCTCGCCTTTGAAGACTTGGAATTAGCTATCTGAGCTATGTGGCACCTGAGGTGTAGGATCCTGTCTGGAGCTAAGAATACCTTTATCTGCAAAGTGTTTAGCCGTGCCCCAATGAAGTCTAGAACTTGTACTGGTTGCAAATGGGATTTGTGAACATTGACTGTAATCGATCTGTCAACCGAATGAAATTATCTCGGGCCAGGCACAAGTGATGCTTGTTGGGCACAGCAAAGAGCCAGTCGTCCAGGTATGTAAACACCTGAATACCCTGAAGCCTCAGGTGAGCCGCTACAACTGCCATTACCTTGGTGAACACCCTGGGGGCTGTGGTGAGACCAAAGAGTAGGGCTCTGAACTGAAAATTACTGGCTCCCAGATGGAAGCGCAGAAACCTCCTGGAGCTTCTGTGTATTTTGATGTGTTAGTAAGCATCCTGGAGGTCTAACAAGCACATCTAGTCGCACTCTCGGAGATAAGGTAGAGTGGACTGTAGGGTGACCATCCGGAATTTCTGTTTGGCTACTGACAGGTTTAATGTTGACAGGTCTAGAATGGGCCTGAAGTCCCCTGTCTTTTTTGGCACCAAAAGGAAAACTGAGTAAACGTCTAATCCAGACTGATCAGGGGGGGACCTGTTCGATGGCTCGTTTGAGAAGCAGCTTTGAAACCTCTAGAGCTGCGGCCTCCCTGTGAGTGGGTGGAACATCCGGGAGGGGTTTTGTAATATTTGGAGGGGCAACAAATGGGATACAGTAACCCCTGGATTATTATCTGTAAAACCCAGCGATCTGTCGTAATGGACTCCCATGCCGCTGGGTGTAAGGACCATCATCCCCCGACTGCCTCCAGAGTAGGACAGTCAGGCAACCCCTCAGGGCTGCTGACTGGGTCTATCAGAAAAGGATTCCCTAGACCCGAAATTCCTGGGACTCCCTCTACCTCTGGGTCAGTGTAGATCCTGTCCCCCTCTGCCTCTGAGGGAATAGTTGTCCTGAGAATCCTGGGAAAACTGAGATTTTCGGAACCACATCTTCTTCTGCCCTCTTTGATTCCTAGAGAAGGACCGCTGAAGGTTAGAGAAGCGGACTCCGATGGCAGATAAAGTCTTCCCGTCCTTTTCGCTCTGGACAAGTGTGTCATGTACTGTTTTCCCAAAAAAGGAAGAACCGTTGTAGGGAGCATTGATAAATGACGCCCTGAAAGGGTCTGCGAACTGACACAACCTGAACCAGGCATGATGCCTCATGGCTATGCCTGTCCCAGCCACCCTAGCTGCTCCTTCTGTGGCATGGGAAAGGAGTCGCATTGACGTTGTTTGCTACTGACTTCAGAGTATACATTTTCACAGAGAACAACTGTCTGTTTTGCAGCGATAAAGACTCTGGGGGCGACTCAGCGAATTCCGAAGCAAGGTCTCGCTGAAGACGAATCACATGTGCCAAATAATTCAGCACACAGATAGAAAAGGTCGCTGAGGAGTAGACATGCATCCCAAACCTATCCACCGACCTTGACTCCTTGTCTGGAGGGTGGACTGAGGAACTCTTCTGTGCTTGTTCCTTCTTTGTGGCCGCTGCAACCAACAGAGCATCAACTGGGGCTCCTTTCGATCAAGATTGTCTGTCGGAAGGGGTAGATAAACCTTGTCAGGGTGCTTGGGAATGGGCTCTATGGTGTCAGGCTCCTTCCATGCCCCTGTGGTGATTAAGTCCACTGGTGGGGACACCCAGAAAGTAGATGGGTCCATGCCAAAGGCCTCCAGGAACACTGACATCCCCAGAAGGTTTTGGGGCTGACCAACCTCCCCTCTGGCAGAGGATCTCCATGATTTCTCTGAAGGAGACATCTTCAGGAGGTGACCTGGGGAACCTTCTCCTTCATCTAAGTCAGTGTCTGTAGTGAGGGACTCAGCGAAGTCCAGGTGCCTCCTTTTGCACTTGCGCTTACAGTGACCCTCTTCAATTGGACTTTCAGAAGGGGATCAACCTGGGGATCTTCTGGCATGGGCTGTCCCTGAGACAGGATGAAGGGAGTAGTCGCCAAATCCAGAGGGGCCTGGGTGGTATCCAAGGGGATGGGCTGGGGTCTCAATCCCTGGGAGAGAACCCTCTGCACCATTTCATAGGCCGAGGGAGAAGCCCTCACCGGATCTGAAGCAGGGACTGGAGCCGAGGCCAGGGTAGCCTGAGGTCTGAGGGAACGGATCGGATCCTAAAAGGTCGGAGCCGAAGAATCCATTCCCCCGGGTCCTACTCCCTGTCCACAGCTCCGAGAGTCACTCAGATCCAAACAAGTTGGATATGAGGAACTCAAGCTAACAGCCGGAGTCAAGGTTGGAGGAACCGTCGGCGCCGAGCTACCAGCTCCGAAAAACCTGAGATCCAAGAGCCCCGATGCACAGATTGTAGAAGGAGAGATGGGGTGGAAAAGAGGCATGGAGGTCCCCCCTCCAGAGGGAGAGGGGCCTGGCAAGACTCCCATCTGAATTTGGGTCTGAATAAATCTCCGCATCATCCTGTCCACATCCATGTCCGATAGGCTCCGTGTCGACCTCGAAGAGGCCACCAACTCGGATCTGGCTGGTCTGCGCAATGGACAGGAAGGGCCGCGGGTCCAAATGTTCCAATGGCTCTGGTGAGAAATGAGGAGACCGGAGCCATGGAGAAACAGGCCTCATGGGGGACTGAGAAAGAACTCCCTGTCTGGGGATCTCTTACGATGTCTGTCCTTTTTCTCCCTTTCCTCTCTGCGCCTTTCTTTGTCTTTTTCTTTCTCAACCACGCTGACTGAAGATTTGTTCTTAGAAGACCCATCACCAGAAGAAAAGGGAGTTTGAGTCCATGTCTGTGTGGGAGGTGGTCCACTAAAGACAGAGGCTGAGGCAGATTCCAGCATGGCAGCAGGGAGAAGGCCTTTGGCAACTAGCTTGGCCTTCTGATCCCCAAGAGCCTTCAGGTTAAAACCAGAACAGATATCACACTAAGTGGACAAATGTGCCACTCCCAAGCAAATTATACACAGAGTGTGACCATTGGCCGGGGAGAGCTTATTTAAAGACAGGCTTCGGCTGATCAGCCATAGTCCTGCAATCAAAGGTACAAACACTACCTCTCCAAAAAAAACACACACAAGCACAGGTAGGGGAAGGGCAGGCCTAAATACTACTCTCTAAAAAAAAAAAAAAAAAAAAAAAAAGTAAGTTTTGTAAACACCGACAACCAAGCGAAATACTACACAAGGGGAGGAAGGGAAAAAATTCACTCAAGCACACCAAGATACCAGAAAAATATATCACTTACTATCCCTGAGCTCAGAGCAAAGGAGACCACGATGCACACTACTGGCATGGCTAATGAGATCTGGGGGAAGATAGGAGATGGTAGGGCATTATGGGTAAGGGGAGGAGCTCAGACCAGATGCTAGAAAAAAAGTTGCTGGCTCGGATCCGTATACCCACAGGTTGCAGATAAAATGAAGTTAACTACTTCAGATCATTACTTAACAGCAACATTTCTAAACTCATGCAACTTGTCTTATTAATCCCTTTCCTCTAGCACTCTGCAGTTGCACTTCTTTTGTGAATTTCCACTTCTTCTGCAACACTTTTAACCTTTGTCAAACCTTCAAAAATTCCTATTACTTTCCCATATGTCTTTCTCTCTTATTTTTTCCATGCTTTTAAATACCATTTCTACTTTATTCTACTCATCTGCCTTCCCTTCATAAGTAATTTCTATCTTCCCAGTAACTACTGAATTACACTCATTATCCATTCCTTAAATATGTCTCCTCCTTACAAGTAGGAAAGTGTCAATATCTCACTTTTATTTAATCACCCTGCATCTTTATCTTAGTTTTTACGGGTGCATGATCTGATATAATTACTGGATGGGTCTCAAAGTTTTTAAATAAATACACAAGCACTGCTGAAATATAATCTAGTCTAGACCACTTATTGTACATTAGGGAATAATACCTACAACCTATCAGAGTTCCTGTTATGGAATTCCCACCTTCCATAACATATCATCATACATTTCGAAAGAGTTCTAGCTTCTCTTCATAGATGCCCTTCTTAGTCTCTCAATAAATATTCACTATTGAAAATCAGATTCCAATCCCCATCCATAAATAATATTTTTTTCTGAAAGCTTATTACTTGTCCCAGACTTCCCTTAAGCTGTATAACAACAGTATTAGGCAGAATATAAAATCATGCCAGCATAACCCTCTATCCCTGTCAATAACCCCTTGTTACCACAAATCTACCATTACTGTCCATTTCCCCACTTCTAATGCTATTGGTACCCTTCTCTAAATAAATATTACTTCTATTTTCCTTTGTCCTTGATATTCTGAGGAATGTCCACTCTGAAATCCTTTGTCAAATTCATATCTTTATTTCTATTCAAACGCATCATTTTCAACATGCTGTTTGTACCTTATATACTCTGCTTAAAACCAGAAAAGTCACTTGCATTTCATATTTATATTGATAAAACAGCCATTCCCATTTATTGTACACGATAGCACTTTTTGAATAACTTTCCATCCAGAAGCTTACAATAATGACAGACAGGCTGATTCTTATGTTTTGTTGCTTCGTCTCATCTCTGTCTGAACTTATGTCACCTTTTCTTATAATTTGCTTCAATAAAACACACACAAAAAAAAAAAAAAAAAAAAAAGAGTTATACACTTTCCATAAAGGATGTCCAACCCTCCAAACAGGAACAGCTATCCCAAATTGACAACTGCACCCATGGGTATTATCTATTTTAAAGATAAGGTTAACCATACTAATTGTACATGTAAGAGCCAGAGTTCCCATTCATACAGACTGCTATTGTTTCTTACCTTATCTCTTTTCCTCTCTCAGATGTGAAAATTACCTTTTAGCCTTAAGGAAAAAGTATACTGGCTAACCTTAATAAATAAACTAAATTGTGCACGGTTACATTTAATACATTAAAGTAGTAAGGCTACTAGGGAGGCAAGTACTTGTATAACGATACACTTCCCACAGTTTCAAATTTCACTTCTTACTTTACTTTTTATTTTTGTTTAACAGTTTTCTAATCTGTATCAGGCCCCTTTTTGCCAAATTCCTTTAAAAGTTAATTACATTGTAACACTCACATTTCACTCAGAACACACGGTTTAGATCACTAACTGAAAAAAAGCATCTAGTTGCTCTGCAAATGCAAGAACGAGCTACAACTTTTCATGTTTTCCATACTTTGTTTTTGCCTTTTTAAGTGTTTTGGTTTAAAAGGTTGTCTGAAGCTTAAATTGGGAACAAGACATCCATGTCTATAAATACAAGAAAAATCTTTTAATTTTGCATATAACATGATCAGTACAAATTTACATTTTCCAGCAGTCAAAGATCACATTATATTAATTTTAACTTACTTTTTATTCAGCACTCACTGATAATCCCATTTTGCATTTTTTAATACCTCTGATTGCACACTATACTGAAGCATGTTAAAAAATAACTTGCAATTAATATCAGAAAACTTGTATTCAAACATATTAGAAAAGAAACAGATTTACTTACAGTCACTTGCTTAACCCATTCACTTATTTTGTAAATACTGACAAACAGGGATTTGTGCATTACAGTTCTCTCACCTGTTTAAAGCAGTAAAACTTGCACCCTCTTCATTCATATTTTCATGGAATGATGTTTTACAATTCTTCCATTCATTTAATAGGTTATTTTTATTACTGGTCTTGTTCCTACTCATTTCCATCTCCAAACACCAGTCTCTGTTTAAATCCAAGGTACTCCCTCTTCTAGTCAACTCTTGGGCTTTTTTTTCTGTTCCCCAAGCACTTTCCTTTGGAACAATGGGAAAGGTATCACTGGCAGTCTCTTCTCCATGGGATTTTTTTATTTTTGGAAGATTGAGAAGCAGAATCCCATTCAACTCGCTGGTTCACTCTTTGTTGGCTAAAAAGTTCCTCTGTAGTCTGTTCTACATTCAAAAATGTATTCATCCTCTAAGAAAAAATTCTGAAGATAGCTGAATACAGTAATCTGAAATCCACTCCTGCCAACTGACATCAATTGACTGCCAAGATAAACTTCCATCTCTTATGCCTGATACACAGTGAATGATCGCTTTCTACAAATATGCTGGGGTTCCCAATTTCTAATACTTTTCCCTCTTGACATGGTTTTGTGAAGAGCAGCTCGTCTGGTAGTTATGACTGCATCTTTTCTAGTACAAGTCTCGACTACTTTCTGGCAGACAGATTTGGAGCACGCATATGCTGTGCCCACTCAATTAACAAACCCTGCTGTTGAACACCAGTCTAGTTGCTTATCTGTGCACTCATAAAATTAATGCAGTCTACTTCTTTCGGTTTCTCTAGAATAGCAGCAAATATCTGGTATTCTCTCTATAGTTTGTCTTCTAACTCTATTTTTTGAAACAGTTCTTCATGAGAAGCCACATGTTTAGCCAGTCTTTCATTCATTTCAATTTCTGATTTCTGCAGTTTTATCATCTCATCTGAATGGCTGCTTAAAGTTTCTTCAATTTTTTCAATACTTTTGTCATCTGACTTAATATATTCTTACTGCATCTCACTTATTTTACACCAGTACTATATTGATTTTTCCTCTAAATTACTGGAAGCCATTTCCTGAACTGCAGGTGCACCTTACTCCTTTTTTCTGAACAGCTGTGAGGGTCTTCCAGACAAACTTTTTTTTCTTCTTTTCTGGTTGAATTTCCCTTAATTTTACCAACATTCTTCTTTGCTTGTATCCAGGCAGTACAAATTAATTTTTTTGGTTTTCACACTTGTCAGTGGGAGAGCTGTAATCAACCTGTTATTCGGTCAGTAGCTATCTTGGATGATCATAGTCTGAAGGTCTTGTATAGATTTACTCATATACATCTCCAGTAGCAGGTGTACCAAACAAAGCCCACAGGGAAGAGGCCCTAGGGCAGACCTGACTATGCTGGTGGGATTATATCCCTCAGTTTGCCTGTGGATCATACATAGTAAGTTGAATACATAGGAATGTCTCTTGTGTCTTGCTGTGTTTGCTACCAACATGACCCTCGCCAAGACAGGCATTTCATTTCAGAAAAGTAGATGGCTGCAGGGCAGTCACTGAAGACAGTTGGGTGTCACCATTTTGTCATGTTCAAAATACAAGACCCATTTGAAAAACAATGCAACAACAGATACAGTTTGGCATGATTATTAACAAGTCTAATGCTTTTCTCACTCCATATTGAATGGATTACTTATGGAGCATCTAGCTACTTAATTACTCACTGATCATAATACAGCATGTTTTATCTGACTACGTAACGTGTTTTCATAGCTTTACACACAATCTGGAAGTTGTTTCATTAGCAAAACGTATGTTGAAATCTGCCATAACAAATTATTTTTATACAAACTTCTGTGAAATGAACTTCTTTTTTTTTAAATCCCTAATGAATTAAATCCCTAATGAAGTGTGAAAGTCCTCATACTGTGATATCCAATGCACCCCTTAAAGCAATAGTGATCCTGTCTGGTCTAGGGGAATATTCAAATCCTAGATCTGCATCTAAACCCCAACCAGGTACAGAAAGTGTATGACATGAACTGAAGGTTTAGTGCTCAAGACACCTTTGCTGATTCATGCTGTAAAACATGCTGTTCATACAATGGCTGGACTTTTACATTAGTTAAATATGCATGACTGGCTTCTGTATTGTATAACATTTACCAGGGTATGGCTAAAAAGATGTCATGCACACTAGTATACCTCTACAAGAGTAGAAAAACTGATAAAACCACTCACCGCTAAACCACATGATGAACATCATTTTAGGTGTAATTTTATGATCACGAAAGAAGTTCAATAGGTAAGACAAAGGAAAGATGTTCACTGCTCTCCCAAACAACACAAGGACCTATACTCAGAGGAAAAAAAAAAGAGACAAACCATGAGTACAAAAATAATAAAAAGGAGTTTGCCAATTAAACACATGCACACACATGAAATGTGTAAAGGTAAATCTATTGAACAAACATGTTGTTCACACATCAAGATAAAATTAACAAAGATGGTTATAAAGCATGTGCAAATATTAATTCTCATGCTCGATATTTATAGCCTTGTAGGTGAGAATAATAAGCTCCTTTCATGTTAAACTGCACAAAAAAAAAAAAGATTTCAACTTTTTTTCTTCAGAAAAGTAACTAACAGCTAGATGTGTACAATGAATGGCATGGACTGACATTTTTTTGTTACTCTTCACACTGCAGTTACAAAATGCAAATCAATTTTTACCACCACCAGTAACTTCAGCTCACTTCTCGTCTTTCAAAGATGACCAGAATAACAAAAAGGATACATATTACATCACATACTGCCTAAAGAGGAAGTTATAGCTTGCCTCTTCTGTACCTAGTTCTGACACTTAAAACTGCAACCATTCAAAGTAGTTTGCATCTAAACCTACCATCTCAGCCAAAGTCAACACAATAATACAGACCTCCAAACTGGGCTCTCCTAAAGCTGTTCACAGCTTCAAACCTTCTGGAAAATAGTTCACTGTTTTGCTGCTTTGCTTGCAATTATGACAGGGCCAAGTCCAACTCGCACCACTTACCCACACAGTCAACACATCCTGTGTTGTACAGTCTCAGATGTACCTGGCAGAAGGAAGTAGACTTTTTAGTTCATCCTGTACACACTACTGTTGCAGCTGCCAATTTTCCCCCTTCCCCAATGGCCCACCTACTTTGCTTTAGCATGTACCACATATTCTAGAAATGTATTCCAGCTACAAACAACTATTTCTGTGAAAAAGGACGTATTTGGGTCGGAGCTAAGCCAGAACTCGTTTAGTTGGTAGTTTTATTTCTTCCTTCTAGCCTATCATTCCTTTTAAGCTATATTTCTTCACATTTTGTCCTTTGTGCACCAAAATCATTTCTCCAGTCTCCTTCCAATTTTCCTCAGGTATCCGAGTCCTAATCTTTACACTTTTTGCCTTTACCCATGAGCTCCCAAAAGACTTTCTCTGCACCCACTCCGTTAGTACTGTGGGTATAAGTACATTTTAATTTCCACCAACCTTCTGTACAATGCAATAGTCTGCCTGCAGCAAACCTTTCACAATAATCTCAATAAATTATTTGTTAAGAGGGAATGGCACCCCTGTAACCCTTCTATTCATATTACATTTATATTAAACCTATTTTTTCTGTATATTAGGTGACTACTCAGATTACACTCATCTCTTACAAGGCCACATTGTTATATATCACAATTAGACAAGTGTTATTACTTACTGCATCACATCACCAACAGCTGACATATGAATACTAGCATAACTTCTTAGCTAATACTTTGCTGTGAATGTAGCATTTTATCTTATTTATTTATTTACTTTATTTTATTTTACATTTGTTGACCGGGCTAGTCTAACTGGATGTATGTCCATTTTCAATAGACGCCCAAGGAGATAAGCTCCATGATAAAATAAATAAATAAATAAAACACAGCAAATGACATACAACATCATCAGTCATATATACAATGGACATTTCCGGTTAACACACAAATATTCAGCGAGGACAGAAATCATAACAGTGTAAAATGCAGGTACAATACATAATAAAAAAGAGGCAGTTTAATGTATAATTATATTGATAAAGAGTTTTCCCAATAATAGGTATCCACAGGGATGGAAATAATGAAATGTAGAGGGAAATGGTAATTGTTGTTAATAAGGAAGATAGCATATTTTGGACAGATGGATAAGTAGTCAGGTTTAGTACAGGGGCATAACCAGTGTGTTCTAAGGAAAAGTTTGTCTGCTTTTGAAGAGTGAAATAGAGGAAAGTGGGGAAAGGTCGCTTGGAAGAAGATTCCAGGGTTTTCCAACAGTATTAGAGAAGATAGAATCCCCAGCCCTGTTGTTAGATTTAGATGTGTTTACTAGAAGTTTCTGAGATGAAAGTAAGGACTTCAGATTATTATAGGGGGTGATGAGGGCAGATAGAATAGGAGTACTGGAAGACTGATAGAAAGTCTTACGGGCAATGGTTAGTTGGTGGTATTTAAGCAGATTCTGTAGTTCCAGCCATTGTAGCTGCTTTAAATTAAAACAATGGTGGGTTCTAAATGGGTTGCCTGTAGCAAATCTATGTTATTGTAGGATATTTCCATTTTGTTTTGGTTATTCTTAGACAGTTTAGTGAAAATGGATGAGGCATAGGGGAGTGTAGAGATTAGAAGAGTGTGTGCAATAGTTGTTCTGGCTGTAGGTGAAAGGGAGGGTTTAATCCTGTAGAGAGAGACAAGTTTTTTGTTGACAGTTTTTATAGTATTGTTGATGTGGATGTCAAAGTTAAGGTTGTTGTCAATGATAATACCAAGTAGTTTGGCAGTTGGGTCTGGTGACATAATTTATTTATTTATTTATTTCAGTTTGGTGACTGGGGAGGTCCACTAGGCTCGAGAGCCCATTTTCAGTGGAGGCCCGGGGAGAAAAGCTCCACATAACAAGTTACATAAAGTATTATAATGTTAATTTTGATTAAGCAGTGAAGTTCTGTATCACAACGTACATAACAAAATAGACATGTAGAAGTATCATATTGCACCTTCACATAAACAAGTTGAAAAATAGCAATAGAAAAAGAGTCAATATACGTTACATTCAAATATGTAGTTGTACACTTTTTTTTTTTTTTAATTTGAAGGAAGGGTAGTTGCTAAGGGTGAGAGGTAGACTTTTTAGTTCATCCTGTACACACTACTGTTGCAGCTGCCAATTTTCCCCCTTCCCCAATGGCCCACCTACTTTGCTTTGGCATGTACCACATATTCTAGAAATGTATTCCAGCTACAAACAACTATTTCTGTGAAAAAGGACGTATTTGGGTCGGAGCTATCAGTCTTCCAGTACTCCTATTCTTATATATATACCATTAGTGGATGTAACTAAAAAATCTATAGGAGAGGACTTATGAGTAGGATTGAAAAGGAGGAGTTTAGTTTTTTGAGGGTTCAAGAGAAGGCAACATTGTGTGACCCATTGTTCAACTGTGTTAAATACTTTTTGGGTAAGGGAGTGAAGTTCAGAAGTGGATGTGACTGAGCATATAAGTGTGGAATCATCTGCGTATTGTATGCATGTAGCTGGGGGGATTGCTAGATGACGGTCGTTGATAAATACGGAGAAAAGGAGAGGTCCTAATATGGACCCTTGAGGGACACCAAGGTTAACGGACAGGTGGGTAAAAAGCACAGCCTGTTGTCTTTTATCCAAGTAGGACTGGAACCATTTTATAGTGAGTGCATCTAATGACAGGGATTTGAGGATGTTTATGAGAATTTGGTGATTTACCATATTGAATGCTTTTGACAGACTGATAAATAGTGCAGAGGAAAGCATGTTAAAGTTTCATTTTTTGTTAATATAGACAGTAAAGGAAAGGAGGGCAGTGGTAGTGCTGTGGGAATGTATCTTCCATTACCACCTTAAAATACCAAAACACCACAGAATACAATCTTCCTTTCCACTCTACAAAACTATTCATTCGTAACACTCCATTTTACACCACCATTCAACCTCTGCTCCCTCGCATATCTACATTCTATTACATATACCTACTATTATGCCTCCAGGCTTTCTTCCTGCAGTCCTCCTACTTAAATATTCTACCTCTCCCCAAAAGGTCTATTTCCTACACATCATACATAATCCACAACTATTTCAACATTATCCTTGCCAATCTCTCATTCTCCTACACTCAATTATGACCTTTAAAAAATTTCCCTCACTTTCCATTCCAGTTCAAAATAACCTCTCTCACATACACACACTCCAGTGTTCATAACTGTCCTTCCACAATAAGACATACACTCATAACACTTGCATCAAAATTCCTAAACATTTCTACAATTTTTTCCCCAGCCATTTTAATACTCCGCATCAGAACAAGCACTGAAACTAACCCTGGACCTTAACACCCTCATCTCAGTCCACAAACTGCACAGACTTCCATATCTCCTGTGCTCTCATCAATGCACAAAACACTGCCAACAAACATGATCAAACATAAGTGCCTTCCTTACCTCACACAACATCTGACATTACAGCTATACCTGAGTCTTTGAACAGCAAAGTGGCCCCAATGTTCAGCACCTCATCCTCTAATAAAATTATGAGTATGACAAAAGCCTCAGTAATAGGAATGGGGAAGGCTGTCTACTACTGTACAAAAGCCATCTCAAGCCCACTGTCCAAGCCAACACACACAGACACACACACACACACACACACACACACACACACACACACACACACACACACACACACACACACACACACACCCTTACTTATTGCAGCAACATAACTACCTCCATCTCTTTCTAATTTTAAATACCTAATTTTTTAAACAGTCTCTGCAACTTCAACAAGAAAGGACTTTGCAGCAAAAACAAACATCTGCTTATCCTGGGGGATTTCAACATTACCTTCTCAGGTCCCCTCTCAAAAGACATTTCTGAATTTCTAGCTAAGAAAGACCTCTTAAAGCTAACAGAACCCAGCCACCCAAATATACATTCTAACAACTACTCAAGTCTTGACCTACTAATCACTAATGAATCATAAACTGTCTTAAATATTTCCATTCTTCCTCCTACCTTCAGTGAACATTCACCAGTCATTTTCAGGTCAGCTGTCTCTAAAATCTCTGCCCAAACTGATTTTCAGACCCATGTTAACCCAAAACATCATTAAGCTGAAAAGACATTGGACTACCTTTAACTGGTCTCCCATACTAAACATCCAAGACCTTAACATAGTACGTACCACACTAACCTAAATACTTTTCCACCTTCAGGACAAATACTTCCCCAATGAAAAATGCCTTTTTAAACAAAATAAACACCATGGCTCACCAAAGAGCTTAAATCTCTTCTTAAGTTAAGGGATGAACCTGGAAGTCATGAAAATCCAATCCAACCCTGACAACCATGCTACCTTTACCAAACTCTACAGCTTGTCTAAACAATCCAAATGAAGGAACAAAGCAAAGAATCTAAAAAAAGTACAGTTGTGTACACTTACCATAAATGTAGATGTTCGAGTGTTTTCACTGTTGCAGTCATTACATTTGGGTAATCTGCTGGCAGGCTGCCCTCAGTTGGCCTGAATAACGAAGTCTTGGGTCCTGCGACGGTTGCTGTCTCCTCTTCCATGACGTCAGGTCATCAGGGGTATAAAACATGCAGCCAATGCCATTTTAATCAGTTTATCTTGCCCCAGATGTCAGGTACCCCCCCAAATGGTGAGCAAATATATATATATATATATATATATATATATATATATATATATAAATACATATATATATATGTACACCACAAAGGCTTTTGAGCATAGTGAAGGAAAGAAGATGTATAATAATAGAGAAGAAAGGGGGCTGGCGGGTGGGTAACCTGGAATGCAACAGTGAATACACTCAAACATCTACATTTATGGTAAGTGGACACAACTGTACTATGTTCTTCGTGTTTCACTGTTGTAGTCATTACATTTGGGTAGAATCTCAAAGCTATGGATGGGAGGATGGAATTAAACAGCATTAGGAGCAGCTATAAAGCCCTGTAGGACAGCAGTGGCAAAGCCTGCCCTAGATTTAGAAAAGAGAGGTAAATGGTAATGTTTTGTGACTATATGAACTGAGCTCAAAGTAGCAGCTTCTAGGATGTCTCTGGTAGGAACCCCTCTGAGAAAGGCTGCAGAAGTAGAAGCAGCCCTGGTGGAATGGGATCTGATCCCCTTGGGGACAAGTTTACCATGGTGCGTGTAGCAGAAACAAATACAATGGCTTATCCATTTTGAAATAGTCTGCTTTGATACAGCCTTCCCCTCTGTTCCTGCAGCAAATGCCACCAGTAGCTGCTCAGACTTTCTTAAAGATTTTGTCCTGTTTAAGTAGAATCTTAGTTGTCTGTGTACATCCAATGAATGCATAATCCGCTCCCCCTTGTTCTGTGGATTTGGGAAAAAAGTTGGCAGGTGAATGGTCTGGTTAAGAGCCACACTGGATACCACCTTAGGCATAAAAGAAGGATTGGTCTGAGGGCCACCCTGTCAGGATAAAAGATAATGAAAGGCTCCACTGCCATGAGAGCCTGTAGTTCTGAAATCCTTCTAGCTGAAGTGACTGCTAAAAGGAAGGCTGTCTTCCAAGAAAGAAATGTTATGTCTGCAGTAGCAGCTGGTTCAAAAGGAGGTAGGGTGAGTTTTTCCAGCACAAAATTGAGGTCCCATGCAGGGGTCGGTGCTCTCCCGGGAGGTCTTAAATTTTTGGCCCCTCTGAGGTACTGCTTTAGCAAGGGATGAGAAAAGAGAGAAGGCTCTGTGTTGTAATGAGCCAAGATGTCAGAGGCATGGATTTTTATAGAAGAAAAAGATAGGCCCTTGTGAAGCATCTCAGTTAAATATTGCAAAATCTGAGGAATATTGGGCATTGCTGTGTTCATTCCTTGTGCTTGGTTCCAAGCACAGAATCTCTTCCATTTATCAGCATAAGATTTTCTAGTACTAGGCCTTCTAGCCTCCAAAATGACATCCATCACAGGTTTACTGAGAGATGTGATTGGTGAAATTAGTTGATTAGCCATGCTGCAAGATTCAGAGTTTGGAATGGAGTGTGCAGAATTTGATAGTTTTGCTGAGACAATAGATGAGGTGTCTGAGGCAAGTACCACGGAGGAAGGTGTGACATATTCCTTAGAAGCAGGTACCAGTGTTGGCGAGGCCAGTACGGAGCAAACAGAATCATGTTTTGTTTTTCCTGTCTGACTTTTAGTAAACCCTTGGAGAGCAGAGGGGGGGGAAGGCATAGACTGATAGGTTTTTCTAGCTGAAGGATAGAGCATCCACTTTCCAAGTTTTTTTGTGATGAGTTCTTGTGCAGAATTTGTCCAACTGGTACTTTTGGGGAGAGGCAAATAGATCTATGTCTGGGCTCCCCCATTTTTGTGTTAACATGATGAAGATTTGTGGATCCAGTTTCCATTTGTGCGGGTCCATAAGATTTCTGCTTAGGTCATCTGCCAGAGTATTTTGCTTTCATGGCAGGAAATGAGCATGAAGATGTATTTGGTAAGTCAAGGCTGTGTTCCACAAGGCCATGGCTAGTCTGCAAAGGGGGTAGGAGTGGGTACCCCCCTGCTTGTTTATGTACCACATAACTGGTGTTGTCCGTCTTTATCAGTAGTTGTTCTGGATGAAGGAAGTCCTTGAAGGCTGTCAGAGCATTCTATACAGCTAGCATTTCTTTCTGGTTGATATGTAGGTGCATTTGATTTGGGCTCTACAAATGAAAATCCATGTGAGGTATTTGCTTCCCACAAGTAATACAATCATTAACTTTTACTGACATCGGTAAGGAGCAAGAAAAAGTTTCTCCAACGGGGTACTTAGCTTTAGTTTGAAGACTTCATTTCTGAAACTCGAAAATGAAAATTTCAGGAGTTGGCCGACTGGCACTTGCGAACTGCTTCTGCTTTGGGCACTGAGCGGCAAGAAAAAACGATTAAAATGGCATCGGCTGCATGCTTTATACCCCTGACGTCATGGAAGAGGAGACAGCAACCGACGCAGGACCCAAGACTTTGTTATTCAGGCCGACTGAGGGCAACCTGCCAGCAGATTACCAAAATGTAATGACTGCAACAGTGAAACACGAAGAACATCAAGCAGCTGTCTCTCTTACATAAACTCAAACACTTCTGGCAAGAGGTCACTCTGCTCATTGGAATAATTCCTCTGACAACAAAGCCCCTCTAAACCTAATCCAAACTAACCAAAGACCACTCACCTGCTTTGACTTTGTCAGAGTTTAGTACTCTTCTCCCCCACAATCTATCAGCATATCTGCTCCCCTTATCTTCTCTCTCTCCAGAGTCATCTCCCTTCATCCTCCTTTCTTTAAAAAAAAAAACTCAAACAAATCAATAACCTACTTGAAGACATATCCACAGCCCCCCCCCCCCCACCAATTCAGACCACAACTTTTCCTGGTTTATCTACCACTCCTGAGAATTTCTAACCCAGCTTCTTCCTCACATCTTTAACTTTTGACTGACACAAAATATAATGCCAAACGTCTGGAAAATGGCAATCACTACCCCCTACCCAGATAATCTAAACTCCAAACCACTTCACACTTTTGTTTTACCTCCATCCTACCCAATCTTGGTAAGGTGCTAGAAAATAATCATCTGTATACAACTCTCAAGCTACATTCAACAATAGATCTCTTTACCCAAGAAAGGCATGGATTCTGGACAGGTCGTAGTACAATGATGGCACTTTGGTGCCTAACTGATGACATCCTCCTAAGCATGGATAAAGGTACCCTGACAGGAGCAATATTCACTGACCAAACAAAAGCCTTTGACCTTTTCAACCAACAACTTCTCCTCTCACTTCAGAACATGTGCATTAGAAACATCAATTACCAGCTTCCAAGACATCTTGGCAAACAGATTCTTCACAGTTAAAATAGGCTCTTCCTTCTCTCAGCCCCCACCTCTTTCAGTGGGAGTACACCAAAATTCTATCCAGCTACTTTTTTCTATTTTCATTACCAAACTACCTCATGACCTTCCAACTCTACAACTCAACCTTTACACTGATGACGTGGTACTTTTTAGGTCCAGCAGCAACCACTCTACAATCGAAACATGACTACAAAAAGGCATTAACTTCCCTCATTTCCTAGCTCATTAACCACAAACTAAGTAATACTACAAAAACAAAAGCCATGCATGTAAAAAAAAAAAAAAATCACCAATGTCACCACCCTTTGTGGCACACCGATACAAACAAACTTGGTTTGCAGCTAAACCAATAGCTAACATTCAATATCTATATAAAACAAAACAAGGGCAAAAGTTAACTTGCTTCTCTTTTGGTCCATGAAATTCTGGCCTGATCAATTCAAACCAGGTAGGGCAGCAATAGGAAAAGGAGTCCATCTGGTCCAACTTGAATATGGACAACCCATAATACCTACAGCCACTCCTCCACACTACAGACTATCGAAAACAAAATCAATTTCTTCATTACTAAGTTATCCTCTAATGAGCACCACTGCTTCACCCTCAAAGGAGCCAAATCTTAGTTCAGCAACAGACTAGACATGCCACTAGACTCTCTCACCTTTAATCTTCTCCAGCCTACCTCATTCCCACCACTGGCTGCCAAACTTTATACTAAACACACACAGCATAACTTCAGATGCTTTTCCCAAGCAGCAACCCCCGCAAACCAGGCTATACTGCACTGACTACTCTCTCACAATCCTTACTTTTAAAATATAGGAATCCCGCCGTAACTAAGAAACTACAATTCCCCTTCTCCACATTCACAGCTGAACTTAAAAAAAATTCCTCCACAGCAAATCAAACTGTACTTGCCACACAGCAGACCACATCACATAAAGACCACTCAGCTTCTAGCATTACTCTCAATTACTAACACCTTCTACCTCCCACACCATTCTCTGCCCTGACTCACTACCTACAGCAATACAACCACGATGTCAACCAGAAATAGCACGTGAACTGTAAAATTTGCATTTCTTTCATAATAGTTGTTATAGCTATTAATTGCTACTGTACAGTTTTTGTTGTACATTACTTTCTGTTCTGGTCGGTTTTTCATATGTACAGCTTCGCTTTCTCTGTTCTCGCTTTTTTTCCCCCTTCTTTTTCTTTTTGTATATCATTTCCACCTGGCCTACGAATTACTTCACCTGAGCAATACAGCAAATGGTCAGTTGTGATTAGTGTACCACCGCATCAATCAAATGTAATAAAAAATAAAATAAGTTTTATTAAAGCAGCGATTTTTACAGGATCATAGGAGGTTACTACGCTAATGACCACAGGGTCCTTACAAGCCTAGCCAAGTTCAACCCGTGTTCCCAAGGGTGTCTGATTCAAGCAAACACTAAAATCAGTACCTAATTGCCCCTGTCCAAGAGGGACACGTGGAATACCTGTAGTGAATTTCCAGTTACCCATACAATCATCCAAACTGCACTTAAATAGGGACAACAAGGGGCTTTGTTTAACATGAATAGGAAGCTTGTCCTGATGTATTCAGTTTTTTATGCTTACAACTTGTCAAAGCCACAGAACTGCCATTGACAGCTGATTGAACATACCGGCAGTTATACTGGAAATTGCGGCATAGTGCAGATTGAGGTATTTGCCCCCCCCCCCAAAGTGCGACTTTGGAGTTGGTATATATAATTAAGCAGATGGTGTGAGGGGGGTGCAAGGTGGGCTTGTACCTTGCAAAAAACAAAAGTTTTTGTTTTGCTGTTTTTCTGATATGCTGCTGATCACATATCCACACACACACACACACACACACACACACACACATATGTGTGTGTGTATATATATATATATATATATATATATATATATATATATATATATATATATATAATTTACATATACATATATATATATTTACGTGTCTACTGAAACAAGTCATTTAAAAAGTAAATATAAAATGCATATTTTATTATACAATACTTTATTTTTCATACCAAGTTGCTATTTCTGAACATGAAGGAATTTAAAAAAGACTTCCAACCCCAAATTATAAGCCTTATTAACCATTTTCACTTTCCATTACATAATTTATGTAAAAGTGTAGGTCTGATTTCTGATTCACAGCTCCGAATAGGACTGCACAGTATGGGGTGTGTTAAGAATAGTTAAGAGCAGGTGCTGGCAAAAAATAGAAAGGGGATGCTAAAGGTTAGATGCACTATGCTCTTCCCTCTCCATGTATGGCCTTCACACACAGTATTCTAAGTGGGCTTATCAAAGCAGGGTCTTGCAAATTGGGTGCATAACTCTTCTGATCCATGAATACAATTCTCCCACATGGTTATTCACATCATCATTTTATGGATTTGTGATGCTGCCCTCTCAAACTGTCTCTTATACTGCATCAATGCTGTCAGCCAGCTTTTGTTTACTGCCTTGTACTCTGCAATAACCACCTCTCATGTCTACACTGTTCTAAAGTTATGCATTCCTAGATGCATCACTCTGTTCTGCTGAAGACTGAACATTATTTCCACCTCTCGGATCCTATCACCAGCCTGCCAAGAACTCTGCATACAGGATACTGTGATGCAAAATTTACCTTCACATTAATGTGGGTCATTAACTGCAGCGTACTACTTTTACTCTTAAAGAGATTTTCATGAAACCACAACTAAAATGAAAGTTATTCACAATTATAAACAGCACTCAAACTATCACTGATAATAGATACTTCAGATATAAGGTGAGTGAGATAAGGTACCAACTTGGTGTTGACAATGAAATGCTTAGCAAATCCTAAACACTTCTGGAATGTTTAAAGAGCAAACACTGAAAGGAGGCTTCTTATTTTCAACAAAAAAACAACCAAACGTGTCTCTCTCTTCTTTTTTTGCTGTTATTTAGCTATATACTGCATTAATTAAACATTAACTAAAGGGGCACTGAGTTCTCGCAAGCTTAAAAAAATACCTCAGAATATTAATGCCTTTTTTTTTTAATAACTTCCCCATGACGGCAAGACTAGTAGCCTCTCACATACAATCTCTCCCTGATGCTATTGGGCATCTAAAGCAAATTTCATAAGAACTGACTATGACTCAGAAATGACATTACGATTTCAAAGCAATCATAAAAATGGAAAAAGTTAAAATTGACAAATTTATAATAAATGCTACAGTCTGTTACTGTAACATAAAGCACTCTTTCCCAAAAGGCTATCTGTGCAGTCCTAAACAGTTTAAGTTCACTGTTTATAACTAACTCATGATTACTAACTACTAAAGTCTGACACCATAAACAAGGATGTGTGGGAAGACAGGCAGGCAAATTTGTGGCTATGTCAGGCTCCACCAAGGATATGTAAGAAAAGTATCACCAGGTACTGCTCTACATCAAAACAGTCCTAAACACAAAGATACTCAGATAAGCTTTTGACCTAGGTTTGTCCTGAACCTCATTCTACAAAACCGCAAAGACTGTGCCTCCCGAATGGAAAAAAATAAAACATTTTGCAGTCCTTCACATTACATGAATTGTGTCCAACCACTAAATATGATGATAAATAATTTGTAACATATGCTTTCTGTCTATAAAACTATCTTTGCATCTCGCTGGAGAAAAATTAGTTGCCACCTTTTCTTATTTTTTCAAAAAATTCAAGTCATTTACTGATACCTGCATGTCTTAAGTATGATACAAAGCCTCATAGGAAGAAAAGCTTTATGTAATGTGAATAGCAAGAAGATGGAGCCGTCATGACAGGCAGTATTACACGACAGATGTAGACATTAAATTTGTCAATTGGCCAATCACAGATGCAAGCCACATAATTTCCAAAGGAAAAGAAACTCTTATTCAGCACAAAATGAGGGAAATAATATGGTTCCAGGATATCCACAAGAAGCTGATAAGGTTTAATAGCACCCAAGACTGAAACCAGCAGTCTGACACCAACGATTTGTGTGTAGGAGGGCTGTATGCTGATCACAATCAGTCACTGTACTTTGGTGGAAAAAGAATAAGATTAAAAAAAACACCGTGTTATCCTGTGGTTTCAGTACAACTATCATTCAGCCTTTGGCTACTCTACTTAAAAACTTTTTAAGCGCTTAACAGAAAAAAATCTAGCCTAATGATAACGTGAACACACAGCACCTGACTGAGCAAAATTATGCTGAATCAGGTGAAGGATTCAGTTTTAAATAGATCGGCTACTAGAACAAGAAGCAAAACAAACCACCTAGTTAAAAAGGTATAAACAACTTAAAGGAATCCCCCCCCATAAATTACACAAACTGAGCAAAGACTTGCCTGACAGTCCCAACAGCCCCTTACATAGATTTCAACTATTCTGATCGTGAATCTTTACTTTTGCACTAATGAGAATTGCCATTAGGACTCACTAGCCCAATTCTCAATACTCTGCATGGCTGTCAGATTGGCCTAGGCAACTGTATATTTCTGCTCTATGAATTTTCAAAGCATACATTCAGAATTACATCTGTTTAATAGCAGAAGAATGTTAACTTAACTTATTCTGCTCCTCAACAGGGTTGTCCTCCCACTTAGCATTTAGCTATGTGCAGCTCATCTGTGCATCTGAGCGCTCATTTCTGTATTTCAGTGCAAGATGCCTGAATGCAAAGAATTTCTATAAACATACTTTCTCTGTGATTGTGCAAACTCACAGGCAATGTTTTTATAAATCTGGGAATGGATGCTTAACTCCCATTTTGGGGAGTGACTTCACTAGGAAAAAAACTTTTAAATTAATTGTGATAGCAAGTTTACAGTGACTCAAGTATTAACCACTGAGAAACTTGAACAGTTGGCATTCAGGTTAATAAAGTAGATCTCTAACTACATTGAATATTCTACCTTATATCGAGCCCTCTGTTCTCCTTCACCCTTGTCCACCTGTCCCATGCTCCTAGAATGCCTCCATGGATTTCCTTTCTGTCAAGCCTTTCCACAATTCATTCAATGGGTTCACAATTCTATTTTGAAGGGCAGAATTACTTTTACAGATCTAAAAACGTTTTACAGATCTAAAATCTGATGAACATGCCCCACCCCATCCTATATGTTCAAACTAACCCCTTTACATTTCCTCTGTCATGCAGTTGTGCACTCATATCATTTCCCCATCTCTTTTGCTCTCTAGAGAAAGGAGTTCTAACATTTCTGACCTCCAGACCCTAGCCTTCCCATTCCATACTCATTTCAGCAAACCAATGCCCTTCTCCTTGCATGACCTCCAGAACCACATAGAGCAATCAAGGTGCAGGCTGACCAGGGCTTAGCAGAGGAGTACAAGTTTCCTTCCAAAGCCAGGTCCTTTTCCTGTTCTGTCACCGTCTGTTCCACTTCTTCTATCAGCTGTCTTACTCCTGGGGTTTTGGGGCCCAAGTGCAGCGTTCTCCAATCGTCTGCACTGAACCATATCTGCTATATTTCTGCCTACCTGGTTAGCCTTTTCAATTCCTTCATTAGACTTTTTTCCACACCTTTCATTACTGTTGTTGTTGCACCTAGCTTCATGTCATCAAACAGAATGATCCTCCATTATCTATTTCCTCACTTCTGATTGTGATGTGCACAAATGAAATGCAATGGATACAGGAACAAGTCCTGTCACTAGTCACATCCCTTATTCCTGACAATGCACCTCTCACCATAACCCTCTGTCTTACCATCCACATATGTTGCAATCCAATTTTTCCATCTTGGTCCTATCTCCAAATCCCTGAAGTTTTCCTAAAAGCATCATGCATAGGACCTTGTTATAGACTTTGGTGAAACTTCTCCTGTTAACCTAGTTATAAAATGAAAAGGATTAACTGAAAACTCCTTGTTGGCTGCATGCCCAGAGATTGCTGTCCTCTGGAAGGTAAAGTACATTTGCATGAGTCCTACTTACCTGTAACAGTAGATGTCCCTAGAACACACTGCCTTACTGACATTCGGGTAGTTGTGCCCTGGTACCCTCCTATTGCAGTTTATTAAAGCTTAGGAGTCCCTCCCACTGCCTGCCTATGGTTGTGATGGATTAATCACCTGGCAGCACATGGGCTGCCTTATAAACCCACAGACAGGACCATTTCAGTTTTCTAGGGTCCAGCAGGATGAGAAGATGGAAACACAAGCTTTGCAAACATCACCTATTCCAATACCAACACACACACAAACAATAAAGGCTGTGGAGTGCTCAAACACCAAACTGTGTACATCCAAAAAGGGGGATGGTGGGTACTACAAGTAAGGCAGCGTGTTCTACGAAAATCTACCGTTACAGGTTAAGTAGGACGTATGCAGCTGTACTATGTTTAACAAACACATTGTCTTACTGGCATTTGTATAGATTTTCCAAGCTTATCCAACCAGAGAGGAGGAAGGATATGGGTCCAGGAGAATGGTCCTAGTGAAGCCTGCTCTGGATCTAGAAAAGGTGTCCAGCTTGTAGTCCTTCATAAAGGTATGGACAGGACCAAGCTGCGGTTCTAGATTAATCTGAGTTTACACCTTTCATCTATGCCACTGAAGAGGAAAAGGTCATAGTGGAATGCGCCTTTACCTTGTCTAGATTTGTCTTGCCATAGTGAGTGTAACAAAATACAATACCAGAAGACAACCAACATGTAATGGTTTGCTTAGAGACAAGTTGACTCTTCTTTGCCCCTGCATAGGAAATACAAAGCCTTTCTGAAGTGTTTTGCTCTGTCAAGGTAGTACCTTAGTTGCCAGTGCACAACCAAGGTATGAATTACACTTTCCCCCTTATTCTTAGGTTCTGGGAAAAACAGGGAAGTTGAAAGACTGATTAAGTGTGAATTCTGAGCTGACTTTCAGCATGGAAGAGGGATTAGAGCTTAACACAGCATTATCCCTGTGGAAAATGAGGTAAGGTTGCCCCACCATAAGAGCTTGCAGCTTGGAGACTCGCCTTGCAGATGTGAGGGCAATAAGCAAAATAGTTAAGAACATCAGATCAGCCTAAGTGGCAGGTTTGAAGGGTAGCAAGGTCAATTTTTCCAGGACATAGTTGAGATTCCACAAAGATGGGATATGCTTGCAAAGGGTCCTCATATGCAGTACTCCTTTCATGAACTGTTTTACCAAAAGAGAAGATTAAGAGGGAATCTAGTGGTAGGCAAGAAGAAACAGTCACTGCATGCATCTTAATGGGTGCATATTACAAGCCATCCTGAAGCAGCTTACACAAATATGTCAAGATCAGAGGGATATTTAACCTCAAGGTTCATAGGTGTGTACTAGGCTAATGGTCCTGGAGCCTTTACAAGCCTAAAAATTGTCCAGGTAATGTGCCACCCGATGGTAGTTCACAGTGCCCATATCCAGTAGGGCAACTGGAATGATCCCTGGAGTGAACTTTGTTACCTATCCACTCATCAAAATTTCTCTTGAAGAGAGCCAGCGAGGTGCCCTGCTTGACATGAATAGGAAGCTTATTCCAGACTAAGAGCAATCTTTGGGAGATGAACCTGTCCCTCCAGCATGTTCTGTTAATTGTGGTAATGAGGTTGTGATCTCTGGAGTGTGTGGGTGTAGCATTTCAAGTAGGGCTGGGTCGTTCATGGCTTTGTAAGTCAAGTAGAGATCATCTGTAAGTAGACAATAAGAGACTGAGAAAAGCGGATGTTTCTTGAGTCTGTCTATGTAGGACGTATGTTTATGGCCTAGGATCCTTTTTGTGTTGTACTTTTGTGGCCTATCCAGCTGTTATAGGTATCTGGTCAGGTACATGACAAACGGGGTGTTACATTAGATGATTGGTCTAATGAGGGATGAGTAGAGAGGGATGATGACCTCTTTCTTCCTGGATGTGAAACCTTTGGTTATAAGATGTGCCATGTAGGAGGACTTTCTGACCACAGTGGCAATGTGGTGGTCGAAGGTGAGGTGGCTGTCGACCTGGGTGCCCAGATCACTTATGGCCCCTTCAGTGTTTAGTGGGCTCTCATCAACGTGGTAATTCATGGGAACTGATTTTTTTTTTACAAAGGGGATGATAAAGCATTTTTTGGCGTTAAGCTGCAGGCCATGGTTTCGACACCAGTCACTGGTCTCAGAGAGGCCCTTTTGTAGGATGTCTGCATCACTTGAGGAGTTGATAATGACTCCTAGCTTGAAGTCATCAGCGAACTTGTTCAGCTAGAGTCCTTCTGTGTTGTCCTGGACCTCTGAGAAGTAGATGCAAAACAGAAAAGGGCCCAGGACCAAGCCCTGTGGGACTCCACTTGTGACTGATCGACAGTCTGACTTGGAGTCCGCAACTTTCACTCTGTGGGTCCTGTAAGCCAATTTGCAACCCACCTAGTGATGTAAGGATTGATGCCTAGTTTGGTGAGTTTATCAATGACACCTGAGTAGGGAATAGTATCAAAGGCCTTGGCCAGGTCAAGGTAGGCTGTATACACTGCCTTACCTTCATCCACAACCTTGGTGACTGCCTCGAAAAAGTCAACCAGGTTCAGTAGGCAGGAACTTCCCTGGACAAAGCCAAACTGTCGGGGTCAAAAGTTTGGAGATTGCCTATATCTTTGTTGAGCAGGTCCACGATGATGTGTTCCATAGCTTTGCATACCAGACTCGTTAGACTAATGGGGCAATAGTTCCCAGGGTCTGTAGTTGCTTCCCCTTTATGGAGCGGGATGACTAGCAGTGCACCATTCGTTAGGAAAATAGCCTGATGTAAGGCTGTGATTGAAAAGGGCACACAGATGTGGTGCCAGTTCGTTTTGCTGCTCATGTAGGATGCAGCCAGGGATATTATCAAGTCCCATGGATTCTGTGTTCTTGGCTTTGGACAATACAGCTTTCACCTGTGCCGCAAAAATGGTGGGTACCAAGCTTTCTTCTGGTATTGTGATAGGGCCCGTGGGGGGAGAGTTAAAGTTGGCACTGAATCTATCAGACAGTATGTTGGCTCAGTATAGGAGGTGCCATTGTGCAATAACTCAGAGCAAATCTGGGTATTGCCTTTGACGTTTTTGATATAGCTGTAGAAGGCTTTGTAATTGTTATTAGTGTCAGCCGCAATTCTGCCTTCATAACTGGCGTTAGGATTTGATAAGGGAGCTCAGCTTTTTGTTGAGACTGTTAAGGGAGGTTTTCCAGTCTTGTGAAATAATTTTTTTTCTGCAACAGTTTCTTTTTCTGTTGTAGACTTTACTGATGGCTGGGGACCACCAGATTGGCTTCCTTTTTTGGGAGGAGAGCGTCTTAGTTATATTTGGTATGGCAAGGTCCATGCATTTGTGTACATGCTCGTACAGTGCATTGGTGTATGATTCAGCAGTCGTGCAGCTATTTTCCATTGGCATAGATGCTGAGAAGTTAGCCACCTCTGATTTTAGGAGCCCAAAGTCGGCTTTAGAGAAGTTTTTCAGTGTGGTCACCTTAGTGGGGGGTGTAGGTGAGATGGAGATTTCCATGGTGATCAGTTTGTGGTCAGATTTAACCAGGGAGGAATAGACTATAGGTGTGGAGCAATGGTCTCCCATGATGGTGATAACCAGGTCAAGGATGTTGCTTCCTCTAGTGGGGGGTCAGAATGAGCTGGTCCAGGGCATTAGAATTGCTAAATTCCAGAAAGCGTTGGGCCTGTACATTAGTACTTGAATAGCTTTCCCAGTTGATGGTTGGGTAGTTGAAGTCACCCGGTATGAGAGTATTGGGTTGGAGCTAGATAGATTTCTGGGTGCTTAGAAGTTGGAGTGAGAGTCTGGGGACATGCTTGGGGTTCTGTAGCAGGCTATGACTTGTATCGCCATCTTACCCAGTGTTAGTTGTACCTGAAGTATCTCGGATGCATTACGCTGGGCTATCAGTCTAGAGGTGTGTGTATCCTTTAAGAATACAGAGAAACCACCGCCTTTGGAGCTTCCGGCCGTATTCTGGGGCCAAAAGGTATGGAATGAGTTGTAGCCTGGGAGCACGGAAGTGCTTTCTGCCTCTTTAAATCAGGTCTCTGTTACAGCACATAAGTCGACATTCTCCATTTTGAGGACAGCTTTGAGCGAGTGCATCTTGAGATTTAGACTTCTAGTATTGAGCAGCATGACCCTCAGACTGCATTTGCTTGTAGCTGTTGCAGTGGAATTTTGGTCTTTGGAACACTGCCTAAAAATGGCACTATAGGGGTGGCAAGAGCCTTGGCCAGTACCTGGAATCCCAGGGGTGACAGATGCAGGCCATCTCTGGCAAAGCATCGAGGTCTGTCGATCATATTGTCCCAGGCAGACATATACTGGATCCCCTTAGAATGACACCAGAAACTTGGCAATTGTTGAAGTCAATCATTTTCTGCTCATACTGTGGTATCATTCTGGGTGATGTTAGAATACTGCTCAGGGCTAGGGTCATACTTGACTGGGCCACAATCTGAGAGTTCCATTACATCTCTTTTCATGTAGTCCAGGGAGGTACATCTCGGGTCATTCACACCCACATCGACAATGACTGAGTCATATTTGTACTTGTTGTGGAGTGACCTGAGTGCATGTGTTATGTGGCAGATCCTGGCACCTGACAGACAACTGTCTGTCACCTTCTCCTTGTTCAACCTAGTGAGTGGACATCAGTGTGCCTCACAATTGAGTCTCCTATGATTAGTACATTGGGCGAAGTGTTTTGCCATAAGGGCTTGGGTTGAGGGGCACACTGTGGTGGTGAGCTGTGTGTTCTGGAGTTGGTGTTGTATTGTGGTGGTCGAGTGCTTTCCTGTCTCGGGGGGGGGGGGTCTCTGTTGTTTGGGTAAACTTTTATTGAGAGCCTCTGCGAAGGTGGGTGTAATGGTTTGTGTTTCTATGTGTGGGTTGTGATGGTTGGTGTTTTGGACAGCTGTGTGTTCTATGTAGTGATTTGCAGGTGTTGACCTTCTCCTCTTGACCAGCTAGTCCAGTCTTGGTTGGAGTGTGCACTGCTCCTAGTTTGGTGATATAAGTGCATCTCTCACAGGTATGAATGTTGGGAGGCAAGAGGAAAGGGTTGTCTGTGTACATTAGACAGTTGCCACACTGTCTTGGAATACCTAAGTGCACCAGGTTAGCAGAAGAAAGCACAGGAAATTGCCTTACAATCATACCAGGAGGGGTGGTCGTAACTAATAAGTACCAGTGCTGTTACTGCGTAGGAACAGCTAGTGCTGATAGCACCCAAGTGTGCTACAATAAATGCTACAAAAGTCTGTTAAAGCTGATTATGTTAATCGAAGTGCAAGTAGTAAAAAAACAAGGACGTTTTAAGGGGAAAATTGAAGAGCAGACTTTCTAGCACCGGTAATGGTTTACCTCAGCTGAGCGCCACTGCACAGTGCGCATACACAGGCTTTTAAACCAGAAAGTTGAAAGGGATGGAAAAATGCCCAAACGGCCAATAAACTACAATTTCTGGTCTAGACACCTCTCCTCTTGTGGTTGATAGGCTGCCTACTGCTTACCACTCCCACTCCCACTCCCACTGATAAGCTACAGGGCTTCCCTCCAACACAAAAGTCTGGGGGGCTCAGGAACTTACAAAACAGTGCTGGATACAGCAAATTTGTATCTGGACTAGACAAGTTACAGGAAAGGTGGGAAACAAGCATAGAACTTTTTTTTTTGCAGAAAAGCAGTTAAAACAGTAGCAAAAAGGAACCATCTGTTCCTGTTTAGGCACCACTTAGAAAATCTCATCCATTTGTAAACATAAGAATTTCTAGTAGCGGGTTTCCTGGCCTCCTTTAAGACCTGCTACACATTCACATGAAGCAAGCACCTAAACGGAGTCAAAACTGAATCATCCAGGCTGTCATCTGAAGTTGCTCCAAACTGGGGTGCACCAGACCTCTGAGACTGTGTGAGAAAAAACAGATGGTGAGGAAGTCTGTGGTAATTGCCCTTGGCCAATACCATTATAAGGGAGAACCAAGATTGCCTGGGGCCAGTGTGTGTGTGTGTGTGTGTGGGGGGGACACCACAATAATCTTTGGAATTTGCCTTGTGCGAGTCTGCCCAGGATAAGCTTAGTCTATCTCTCACAACCTTTTGCTAAGATGGGATGTATGATGCCTGAAGAGTCACAGAATGATGTAAAGCCAGCTCCCAGGCCATCACTGCCAACCAGCACAGAGGGTATGAATTCGTACCCTCTTGTTTGTTGAGGTACCACATCACTGTGGTGTTGTCCGTAACCAGGAGGAGAGGACACAGAGTCCATAAGTGTTGAAGGACTTTCAAATCATGGATCAGTGGCAACATTTCTTTGATACTGATGTGCTTCTGTGCATCCTTGGTCCTCCAAGTGGCTTGCACTTGCAATCTCACTGACACAACTCCTCAAGCAAAGTTGAACAAATCTGTCTGGACAGATTGAGCTAGAAGAGGTGGGAAGAAGGGAAGTACTGGACTGATACTCTATGCCATCCACCACAATAACAGTTGTCTGACGAAGGCCAGCACCAGCAACTGGGATTCCAGGAAATGTAGATGCTAGGTCCAACAATTTTGAACACACCACTAAATTTTCCCCATCTGGAGATGGGCTAGTGGTATCATGAGAATCATGGACACCAGAAGTCCTACAAATGTTTAGGAAATTTCTTGCTGAGGCAACACTCCTCCTGGAGAATTCCTAAATCATCATATGGTAGGACAGGACCTTGCCTTCAAGAACAAAGGCCGTTCTTTTGTTGGTGTTGATTAAGCACCCCAGAAAGACAAATCTTTGTGACGTTGACAGTTACCACTTTTGAAGGTTCAACATGAACCCTTGCTGGGAGAATAATAAGTTCTTCTTTAGCAATTGTGAAAAACTGGATGCAGACTTTGCACAGATCAGCAAGTCATCCAAGTAAGGAAAAATGTGAATGCCAATAGTCCAGCAGTGAGACACTACCAGAGAAAGGCATTTGGTAAATACCCAAGGTACAGTGGATAGCCCAAAAGGTAACGCAGAAGTGACGAGCAAAAGGGTTATGATGATATACATCCTTCAAGTATAGGGCTACCATTTAGCAGTGGTCTGGCAAAACAGGAAGCACTGACTGCAGAGTGAGTATCTATTCAGAAAGGACAGGTCTTCTACGACCACTCTTTTTGGTAACCAGAAAAATTCTGGGGTGGAACTCTGGCATTCTCTCTGAAGAAAGGAACAGCTCTATAACCACTAAGTCCAACTTTTGCTGGTGTATAGGAGGGAATAAAGTCTGGTCCAGTGGATGAGGGGAACCCCCCCCCCCCTAAATGGAGGTGGATGCTCCTTCTACTGCCACCTGTAACCTCTGCCAATAATGTTGAGCATTCCTTTGTCAAAAAAACAGTGTTGGCCAGGTAGACTTGTTGAGAGCTAATTTCAAGAAAGGGCACCCAGAGTTGAACTTGGGAATGACAGGAGCCGAGCCTCAGCATAGTCACAGGTCAGAAGGGGGTACTGTATCTTTTTTTTTTGGCAAAGAACCCATTTTGGTGCCTTGGTCTTTCTTCACCTGAGACTTCTCTTTATTGCGTCAGCAAAAATCATTTTGCTTACTGGGGGAAAACTTGGCAATATGGAACATTTTGACACCTCTTGCTTCAGTTTACCTCTATCATTCTAGTGTTTTACGATTTGATATTTGCTGTACCAAACACACAATCAGAATCAAGAGGAGCATGCACAGTTTCATTTTTTTAATGCATCAGAAACGTTTGGATGTGTAACCAAGCATAGCTTTTCCCAACATCAATGTTGCTGAATTTCTAGACACAGTATCAGCTCCTTCCAAGGCACTCAAACACATTTAGACACTTGAGAAACATTGGAACCAATCTCTTTCACATAGTTTTTCTGCTTAGCAGGTAATGCAGCAAACTCATCTAAACTATACATACATCTCAACACTAACTTCCACATAAAACACTGGTAGTTAAGCATGTTAAAAGCTACTATGCTAGACTGTGCCAGCTTCTTTCCTTGAGATTCTACCCTGTTTATCATGACAGACTAGGTCAGATGAAGACACGGGGCTAGATTCAATAATATCTACACTAAGTATATACAATAGGTATTCAAGAACATTCTTATCACATTTTTGTACTTTCTAGTCACTCAGAAAAATTAGACTACATGTACATGCAATCGACACTTTGTGGTAACCTTTATGAATCCCTGTTAATATTTAAAGCTGCAAGAATATCAGTAAAAAAACTAACATTAGGAGGAAGAAGGTGTGAGTTACGTCTTTGTTGTCTGTTCACTCAGAACGATGTACACTTAGTGTAGGTGTTACTGAATCCTGGGGATGGTCTTTTTATTGGCAAAGGTCACTAAGGACACAAAAGCAAGGTCTGCAGACAAGGGAGCTTGGAGGCTAGGCATGGCCTAGCACACCCTGAATTTCTTAAACATGTTAACAAACAGATGTTCACTTAGCAGAGAAAAGCTGCAAGCTTTCTTAAAAACATCCTTCAACGCTTGGGTCAATGGAGTGAAGGCTGCCAGGTCCAGGGCCTCATCTTCCAAAAGATCACATACCCTGATGATCTCAGAGGCAGCCGATGATTGCTCCCAAATGATTGCATCCTTTAAGTTAGCCAGCATTTGGGGAAAAAGAAAGATCAGTTTGGGTTTCTGAACCAATGTCCTCAGAGGAAATTGACTGGTCAAACTGACATTTCTGAAGGCTCAGATTCCATATCCCCTTCAAACAAAAGAATCCTGGGATGGTTGAACTAGGAGTGCTGGCATTATTCATAACCCAGGTATGCACCCTACAATCAATAGCATGAACAATGTAGCTAATCCTAGTTTAACCGGCTTTGCGCGGTCGTGCGCATAGCGCAGCGTCGGTTAAACAAGGTTAAACTTTTTCTGGCTCCACCAAGTCTGCTGTTCAATTTTTCCCTTAAGACTGTTCTACTTGCATTCTAAACAGCCTATACACTATCTGAAAAGCTCAGCACTTGCTCCTAAAGCATTTTTTACACAGGTAAAGCACTCTTAAACAAAAGAAAGTACTTCATTCACCTAAATTCTGTTGAGTACCCATTTCCCTATAGGTCCTTTCTGACTCAGTTACACAGCAATCTTTTTCACTATTTCTAGCATGTCGAAGGGTCAGTTGCTGGCGTCCTCTCCTGTTCAGCTGGTGAATCTGGGAATCTTGAGGCAATGTTACAATTGCCTCATGTACACAGACAACCCTCTCCTCCTCCTCCCAACAAATACAAATATATGCGAGAGATGCAACTATATAGCCAAACTGGAGGCTGAGCTCTCTCAATTCAGTAATGACAAGACCAGTCAGGAGGAGAAGGTAACCACGCACACCACAAACCCAGTCTCACATAGAACTATCACAACTGCAAACCAAACACATAAATACACAAAACATACTGGAGGCTGATTAACATCTACCAAAACAACAGAGGCCTCCAAAGCAGACACCCAAGCAACCACCACCTCAAGACATAGCACATGCAACACATAGTTCACAAAGTCAGTGTGCTAAACAGTCACAGCCCTTAAGGCCAAACAACATGCCAGACACACTTGTAATAGGTGACTCCATAGTCAGACACACTGACGTCCCGCTCACCAGACTGAGCAAGGAAAAGGTCACAGTAAGCTGCCTATCGGGAGCTAGAATCCGCCACATAACACAAGCACTCAGGTCACTCCACAGCAAGTACAAATATGACTCAGTCATTGTACATGCCGGTGTGAACGACCTGAGACGTACCTCCCTGGACTACATGAAAGAGACATAGAGGAGCTCTCTGATTATGTAGCCCAGGCCGGTATGACCCTGACCCTGAGCAGCATCTTACCCTCACCAAGAATGATGCCACAGTACAAAGACAAAATGATCAGTTTTAACAATTGGCTTAATTACTGGTGTCATTCTAAGGGGATCCAATGTCTGTCTGCTTGGGATGACATGCTTGACAAGCCATGCTGCTTCGCAAGGGATGGCTTGCACCTGTCACCCCTGGGCTTCCGGATATTGGCATATTTTTTAGGCAAGGCTCAAATGACAAACCTACCTCCCTAGAAAACACAAGTGGAAAAAAACTAAGGGTAATGCTGCTCAATGCCAGAAGTCTAAACCTCAAAATGCACGCCCTCAAAGCCCTCCTCAGTATGGAGAACATCGATGTCTGTGCAGTGACTGAAACCTGGTTCAAGGCTCCTGAGAGCACCCCAGCACTACCAGGTTTTACCTCATATCATGCTTTCCGGCCCCAAAACTTGGACCGAACCACAAAAGGAGGGGGAGTATCCATTTTCATCAAAGATACCCACACCTCCAGGTTAGTGGCAATGCACGAAGCATCAAAGACTATCCAGGTGCAACTAACCATAGGCAAAACTGCCTTACAGTTTGTAGCATGCTACAGACCACCCTCTCAAACTCAGGAACCCCACACAGCCTTCCTGAAGACACTGGAGAGTATGAATGTCTCTCCAAATACCATCATTTTGGGAGACTTCAACTACCCAAACATAGACTGGGAACATTACTCAAGCCCCAACACCCTAGCCCAAAGGTTCCTAGAATTCATAAACTCAAATGCAATGGAACAACTAGTCACTATTCCCACAAGAGGAGACAATATACTAGACCTGATTATCACAAACACGGGGACAAAATGCTCCACACCGGAAGTATATCCCTCTTTGGTAAGATCAGACCATAAATTAATCTCACTGGAAATCCACATCCCGCCCCCACCCCCTGCACAAAAGACCACAGTGAAGAACTTCTCAAAAGCAAACTTCACACTTCTTAAGACTGAAGTGGTATCCTTCAAGGCCCCTGGGCCAGTGGAAACCACAATCCACACTGCTGAATCCTTTGCAAATGCCTTCTATGGGCACCTTCAAGAATGCATGGATCATGCAATCCCAAATAAAACCAAGACCCATTCCCCAAAAGGCAGGCGCCCGGTGTGGTGGACCCCAGCAACAAACTTTACAACAGGAGGAGGAAGCTACTACATGACAGAGCAAAATCCCTAAAAGGGAAGGCATCTCTGATCAGTACTAGCAAAAAACTACGATCACTCATAAAATCATCCAAGGCCAACTTTGAGAGAAAAATCGCAAAAGACACAAAAGACAATCACAAGGCCTTCTTTAGCTATGTTAGAAACCTGGGTGGAAACTCCCAGATATGCTCAGAGTTAGTCCATAATGACACAAAACATACTGAACCCAATGACATTGCCAACATTCTGGCAGACAGGTTCAGTGCAAATTTCTCCTCCCCCTCCCCCCCAAAAGGAGAAATAACTATCCCAGTAGAGTGTAGCCTCCCTAACATCTCAGATGCCCAGGTGAGAGCCGCCCTCTCTAAAGCTAAAAACACAGCATCAATGGGACCGGATGGTGTCCCGGGCTGTGTGCTACATGAACTCCAAGAGGAACTAAACCCACACATAAGGCTGCTGTTTAATCTTAGCCTTACTACAGGATACGTACCCAAAGAGTGGCGTACGGCAACAGTGGTCCCACTTCACAAAGGCAGTGCTTCTACGGACCCTGGAAATTACCACCCCATAAGCTTGACGAGCCTGGTCTGCAAAGCTATGGAGAGGATCATTATGGAACTCATAAACAAAGACATTGGGGACCTACAGACATTGGATCCTACCCAATTTGGCTTTGTCAAGGGCAGATCCTGCCTTTTGAACTTGGTCGATTTTTTTGAAACAGTCACTAAGGCCATTGATGAGGGTAAGGCAGTTCACACAGCCTACCTTGACCTTGCAAAAGCTTTTGACACAATACCCCACTCGGGCATCATAGACAAACTCACCAGCTTAAATGTAAACACATATGTCACAAGATGGGTTGCAAACTGGCTCAAGGACAGAACCCACAGGGTCAGAGTTGCTGGAGCTATGTCAGACTCTAAGCCAGTCCAGTCACAAGCGGTGTCCCACAGGGATCAGTCCTGGGACCCCTCTTGTTCGGCATTTATTTTTCCGAGGTACAGGCAAACATAGGAGGATTGTGGCTGACAAAGTTCGCAGATGACTGCAAACTGGGCGCCATAATTGATACTCCAGTGGACACAAACATCCTTCAGAGAGGCCTCATAGAAATGGATAATTGGTGCCAGAGCCATGGCCTTAAGCTGAACGCCAAAAAATGTATAGTCATACCCTTTGGGAAAAACAAGGTACCGACAAACTACCACATAGGTGGTAATCCATTAAGTATGGAAGAGGTAATCAGGGACCTAGGGACCCAGGTTGACAGTAACCTCTCATTTGACACTCACATTGCCAAAGTGGTTAGGAAGACCTTCTATATTGCCCACCTTATCATGAAGGGTTTCACATCTAGATCAAGAGAGGTCATTGTGCCCCTGTACTCTTCTCTTATCAGGCCAATGATTGAGTACAATGCCCCATTTGGGATGTATCTCACCCGACACCTGCAGCAGTTGGAAAGACCCCAAAAGTTCCTCACCAAGAGGATAAAGGGTCTTAAACATATGTCATATGCTGCCCGACTGAAAAAACTCCAGCTCTATTCAGTCGCATACAGCCTACTCAGAGGTGATCCGTGCCTGACGTACAAGGCCATGTCCAATCCGGAATTAATGGACATGCTCCACCTCAGAAAATCCAAATCCATCAGAGCCACGAGAACAAGAGACTTAAACCTCAACACAGAAATAAATAGGACGTGCTGGAGGGACAGATTCATAACCCAGAGGCTCCCTACACTCTGGAACAGAATCCCAGTCCATGTTAGGCAGAGCCCCTCACTGACTCTATTCAAGAGAAATCTCGACGAGTGGATGGGAGATCGTAGGTTTACCCCGGGGGTCATCTCTGTGTCACTACTAGACAGAGGCACAGTAAACTAAACCCTAAAAGGGCGTAGTATTCTCATCCTAAGGGGTGGTGAAAGCCACACACACTCTGGCTAGGCTTATAAATGCCCTAGGGCAGATAGCCTAGTACGAACCTATGAACCTATGATAAAACATAGTGTCAGATTGTTGCCTTATAACATGGTGGGTCTTCTATCTCTTTTTTTTGCATGCACCATACTAATGGGAGAATCCCAGGGGGGGAAACATATGGACACTTGCAACAGATTCTGTACCACTGATTGATTTCCCCTGCACCTAAAGAGTTTGGTTCTCCTGCACCCGAATCCAGCAGCAGCACAGCCCTGCAGGATGTGTCTGACTCTCGTGTCATATGCAGTTGCAGTATAATCACCACAACAGGGGTCCTGGAGGCAAAACAAGGCAAGTGGTTTGATAGCCTGCCCAAGTTTACTGTGGAATTACAAGCTGTAGGCTGAGGCATAATCCTACATTTATTTTTGTCTTTTAAGTGCACAAACAGTAGGTGGTGGAGGGGACCAAGTCAAGGGACTTGGGGAGTACACTAGCCAAAGTAATACCAAATAATAGTTGCACAGTCATACAGTAAAAAATGAACAAATTCCACTAGTCTGCCTCTAAACAGCAATCTGAAGTCTGTTTCTGCAGGGATACCATTCTGAATACTGCACTAATAAAATGAGAGTAGATTCATGCACAAAAGTCCCCCAATTTTTGTAATCAAAGTCTGGTTTCAGTCCAAATGAATAGATGTTCCATGGGATTCAGTAAAGCATACACTAACTGTACACTGTTTGAGTGAACAGACAACACAGGCATAACTCACATTTTATTTCGCCTAATTTTAGTTTTTCTACTGATTTGCTTGCAGCTTTAAATATTCACAGGGATTCATAAAAGTTACCAGAAACTGTAGACTACATGTACACTTAGTATAGTTTTTCTGAGTGACTAGAAAGCACAAAAATGTAGTAGGGATATTCTTAAATACATATTGTATACACTTGGTGTAGGCGTTATTGAATCTGGCCCATAGCCTAAAACAGAATTAGACAAGAAATAAAGCATAAACTTATGAACAACAACTCCTAGAAATGTTTAACATACAAAAATAGTGCCAACATTGTGATTTAAATTAAAAATATATTTTCAATGCTGTAATCCTGCTCAGTCATCTCAAATAATCATAACCACAAAGAAAAAAACTGCAAAATCAGCCATTTTTTATATTAAATCTCACTGATGAAGCTTTTAATCAACATAAAAGCAGGCAAAATTAACTTGTGGGCTGGAAGCACAAGTTAGAGGAACTGAAGTAAACTGGCTTTAGTTCAGAAACTCAATCGAAATAAAACAAAAATGCTGCTAATTCATCACAAGAAACTTTAAACTGGAGACATTAATTTCACTAAAACATAAAATAAATGTTTTCATTCGTTTAGTATAGAACTTCATCAGAATCATAAAAAAAACTTTTTCACACTACCATATTTATAAATAGCCTAACCAATCACTTTAACAAATCAACAATTCAATTACATCAGGATTTGTCCCAAAACCAAATTTAAAGGTATAATACCCTCAAACCAATATGATTTATACAAGAAAGGCTCAAACACACTTTAAAGACAAAAATTATGTTAAAATCATTAACCAAAAATTATATATAATATATAAATGTACATATAAAAATTATAAAAACAAATCCCACAAAACTCATAGAAGCCTGTAAGGCATGTTGCAGAAATCAGTGATGTATACCCAGGAAATAGTGTTGGGTGAAGTTTGTAATGTGAGTACCAGCAACTTGGTTTTTGAAAATCAAGCCTCTGGAGAAATTGGTAAACCTCAGAAAAGCAATTTGCCCACATTCATGGAGCTTTTAACTCAAGTGCTGAATGCATGTAAAATACAGCAGGACATTGTTGAACTTTCGAGACTATTGAACTTTGTCCCAAAAGTATCTGCACTATCTGGTCAGGGGGCGGAATCTGGTTGCTAGATGGAATCGGAATAGAAAGAGGATCATCCGGCCGTCACACTGCAATGGTTAGTAAGAGTAGAGAGATGCAAGTCATGTTCCAGTATATCCAAATTGCTTTTTAGGGCACAATTATAATTGTGGAGGATGCCAAGCATTGGAAGGACATGAAAATGGAGAATTACTGAGTGGAAATAAGTGTACAGACATAAATGTACAGACTTTCAATATAAGCCTTTGTTCAGATGACTCAATGCGACTGAATCTGATTCTCAAGAGGTAAGACTTTGTTTGATAAAATTAAATTGTTTGAAACACTATCGTTATAGAAGTTTACAATTGGACAATGAATTTTTTTTAGGAAACTACTGCTATGGGGCAAGTGCTTAAGGGCATAAGGTTTGGGAAGTAATTTAATGGTGCTACGACTGGTTTGATTTTGCATTTTGAACTGATGGAAATTTTTGATAAAATGGGTACTGAATACATGAAATTGTTGATTAAGAACAATAACAAAAAATGATTAATTTGAAAGATGAAATTAATATTGTCGATAAGGAAATTATTGACTTGACATGTATTTTAAATATGAACAAGTATTCAAAAAAGGTTGATATTCAATGTGATAATATTGTTAAAAGGACAGACAAAAAAGAAGAAGATTTGAGTCCAAACCAAGCCAATATAAGAAGATTTAATAATAAAAATGGTGCAAGTTAGCGCTTTCGGGTGGATACCCTTCCTCAGACAACATACATTGATTCTAAAACATCTTATATATATTTTAGAACTCATTAGACAATTAAACAATAAACATTTACATTTCACCCGCCTTTTTTTCAAGACTGGTTTTAAAGGAACACAATTATTGAGACCTGGAGCTGTATCTGCAGCCAAATTTAAAATCCCTTTAAGCTCTGCATATTCAGTTGTGTTAACAACATCACCCCCCTCCTACCTTCTTGTATTATTTGCATTACCAAAAATAAAAAACTGATCCCGAAAACGTTTAATATGTTGATATAAAGCATTTTTCTCATCTCTCAATCTGATTGTAGACATATGATTTAAAATTCTAGTTTTAAGTTTGCAGTTTGTTTTCCCCACATAAAAACTTGAACATTGTTTACATTGTGCAAGACAGACCACATCTGGAGTATGGCAATCAGCATAAAAATCAAAGCTATATTTTCTATTAGTAGTTGGATGTATAAAATGACCTGCTCTATTCAGCAAAGTGCATGCCTTACAATTTCTACATGGAAATGTCCCTAACCTTAAATACTTTTTACTATTTTTCTGCCTTTTTTCGGGTTTATAACATAACAAATCTTTTAGGTTATTGTTATGCCTATATACAAATGTAGGTTCTCTATCTATACTATCTCTCAAACCTTCATCACTTAAAAGAATCTTCCAATTATTTTTGATAATATTACGGATGATATAGATATTGCTACTAAATGTTAATGTCACTTTAGGCTTACTATTATATCTATAAGGTATTCTTATGGTATTTCTTGAATTTTCTGAGAACCATGGTTTCGCTCTATCTTGTCTATTTAGGAGCACTTCATGTCTGTCCCTGTCTATTTTATGTTCTTTATAACCCTTTTCTACCAAATGTCGTGTCAAGATATCCATTTCTGTATCAAACACATCATTAGCTGTACATAGACGTGAAACTCTATAACACTGACCTTTCACTACATTGCGAAAGGTATACTTAGGATGCAAACTATGAGCATCCAAAAAGTGATTCTTCCAGCATTCCTTTCTATAAAGGGTAGTTTGCAAAATACCTTGCTGATTTTTAATAACATTAACATCTAAAAAGGCTATTCTTTCACTACTAAAATTAAGAGAAAACCTTAGGAAATCAGTTGTAGTATCCATATACTTAACATATTCACAAAGGGAATTTTTATCATGTGCCCATAACATAAAAATATCATCCACAAATCTTATGTAGAACATAACATATTTGTTCCATAAATGTATTGTCATGCAGATATTTCTGCTCCCAATAAGCTAACACCAGATTTGTATATGAGTTAGCGCATGGTGTGCCCATAGCAATACCTTGTTTTTGCTTATAGTAACTGCCATTGCAAATAAAAACATTATTTTCTAATATCAACCATAACGCTTCTAATATCAAACATTTAGTTTTCTCATCATATACATTTTTATCTTGCATAATTTCTTCAATAGCTTTAATGCCAAAATCATTGCCAATAACTGTGAATAAATTATTTACATCTAAGGTAGCTAATAATACATCATTAAGATTCAAATCATGACAAGTCTCATATAATTCAGACAAAAAATGTGCAGAATCTTTCAAAATACTTGGATATAGTTCAAGTAAAGGTTTCAGCTTAACTTCTACCCACATTGAAATACATTCAGTGACCCAGCCTGTCCCCGAGACAATGGGCCACATTGGTAGTGGTAGTATATGCTTGTGGATTTTCGGTAATGCCTTGAATAAAGGTATTATTGGGTGTTCAATACGAAAAAACATAAATAACTCTTTATCTAAAATTTTTTCATTCAATAAAGTTTTAAGTTTATCATTTACTCCCTTAATAATATGTTGAATCTTAAGTGGTGAAATCATTTCATAAGTAGTTTGATTGTTCAATAAGGTTTTTAATGATCTAATGTATGCTTCTGCATCCATTACTACAATACCTCCCCCTTTATCCGCTAGTTTTATTACTATATTAGGGTCTTGTATTTAAGGTATTATGTAGGGAAAATAAACTGCAAACTTAAAACTAGAATTTTAAATCATATGTCTTCCATCAGATTGAGAGATGAGAAAAATGCTTTATATCAACATATTAAACATTTTCTGGATCACAGTTTTTCATTTTTGGTAATGAGAATAATACAAGAAGGTGGGGGGGGTGATGTTGTTAACACAACTGAATATGCAGAGCTTAAATGGATTTTAAATTTGGCTGCAGATACAGCATCAGGTCTTAATAACTGTGTTCCTTTAAAACCAGCCTTGAAAAAAAGGTGGGCAAAATGTAAATGTTGATTGTTTAATTGTCTAATGAGTTTTAAAATGTATATAAGATGTTTTAGAATCAATGTATGTTGTCTGAAGAAGGGTATCCACCCGAAAGCGCTAACTTGCACCATTTGTATTATTAAATCTTCTTATATTGGCTTGGTTTGGACTCAATCTTCTTTTTTGTCTGTTGTTTCTACTTTTGTGAAGAAGAGTCCTTAAGGGAACGAAGGAAGTTCTTGGTTTATTTCCTATTGTTAAAAGGCAAGAGGAAAAATCTGTTACATGATAAATTAGCTTATCAAAATAAAAGAGCCTAGCCTTCTCCCAAAGTGAAAGGGAAACAGTTGGGTAAAAGGGGATTTTCTGGTGAGGAAGGAAATGGTTTTGAAAACTATATGGAGATTCCCCATAGTGGCAATGATGAAAATACTGCTCCCCAAGGTAACAATGTATGAACATGGGATGTGAACCATGACAATAATGTTACTTTTTTGGACCTACCACCCTCTGCAGAACTACAAGAGTATCCTCAGTTACCAAGAAGGTCCTCTCATTTACAGATCATTACGGAGAGAGGGCAGGATGGTACAGAGAAGGACCACTATCAGAATCATCATCAAGAAAATTATCAGGAGAATTACTGTCATCCCCACAGAAGGGGAAATGGAAATGGGAAAGAGAAGGGCAGGAATGGCTCAAACAGAATGGTTTAAATTGGGTAGTCATGCAGAGTACTGTCTTTGAACAGAACGGGTTTAAGATATTTAAATACAGTGAATGTTTTGATATTTTTAGGAAGGGACTGTTCTTTTTCTCCAATTCATCCTTCAATTTGGCAGATACTTTGAATTCAAATTATTTACAAGAAAGTTGAACTTAAGTTTTTTCTTTTAAAAATGAAGCAACTGACCAGGGTGTGGGGGTTAAATAAAGTAGCACTTTTAATCCTCCCCTCCCCCCATTAAGGCATTTGAAACTATATGTGAAACAGAAACTAGGAAAATAAAGTGTGAACAAACTAGGTATAAAATGTATTACAATTAAACTTACAAGCAGAAATTAATTTTGGATGGTTTAGTTAGGTTTAAAGACCTGAGAATAATGAAAATAGATAAAGGGGTGAGATAGTTTTAATGAATACTTTTGATTTCAATAGGATGTATGTGTATTTGAATGATTCCTATTTTGAATTAAATTCTCAAAATGAAATTAATTTAGCTTACAATAGAAGGCTGTAAGATTTTTGTATTAACAGAGAAATTCTGGAACCAGTGATGAAACATTTGGAAGTTAAAAAGCCCAGTGTCCCCTCAATATTTGGTTTTCCTCCCAAAGTAAATAAGGGGTCAAGTACTACTGTGGCACCTGGGGGCTCAAAAACAGAAACATTGGCCACATTTGTTGACAAATCCCTTAAAGCATTTTTGATGACAAAAAGCATGGGTTGAGAGGAACGTCCAAGATGGCTGCACAATGAATGACAGCTTGAGTTCTGAAAACAGCAACTCAGTAGAGAAAACAAATGGACTTACATTTCTGGGTAAATTTCAGTAACTGGCTAGTATGTGCACTGTCTGAATGCCAAGAAAAAAGAAAGAGAGGACCTGAAAGAAAATCATCTACAAAAGGTGAGGAAAAAGCATGGACTGTGAGGTGTACTCCAGCTGTTCAACAAAAAGCAGACATGACTTCCAGTAACCTGTATTCAGTAACCTGAATATGAGACTGCTCAAGAAGAGAGGTTTAAAAAAATAAATACATAAAAGAATTAGAGGACAAAGCACAAAGGGAAAACCTGAGATTTTCTGCTGTACCAGAGAAGCTGGACAGAACATACTATTAATTTTATGAAAGCACAAATAAGCAACTGGACTGGTAATCCACAGCAGTTGTTAATTAAAAGGGCACATCATGTGTATGCTCCAAACCTGGCTAGAAGAAAGCAACCTAAAAGTTTAATAGTAAAGATGCAATCCTATCAGCAGAAAGAGTTGATTCTGACAAAACGGTGCAGAAGTACAAAATACTAAAAGTGTGAGACAGCACAGTGTTTTTGGGGAATGATTACTCACTGTACACCAGGTAGAAGAGGAGTAAATGTATGCCATTATTCAGGGAATGTGGAGAAGCAGGCAAGAGATTCAAACTGCTGTACCCAGATATCTTCAAAAGACTACAGAGAAACAGTGCCAATGTTTCAATGGAAAATGCTTGAGAGAAGGAGAAAAATCACCAGAGTTAACTAGAAGAGTAGAGATTACTTTGGAAAAGCAGAGACAGGATTTGGGAGATGGAAATAAACAGGAGTAAAACCAGTAACTTGGAAACTGACAGATGAGGGATTACAAATCAATAAGTACATCAGTGAAACAGTACAGTACAAGAACATCTGGAAATACTGGACTTTTCTGACTTTGTTAAACTTGTACTGCTTGATAATGTACTTGCTGTCACATTTGTATGCATATCTCTTTGTAAATTGTCTTTTGTCTTATTCTTCTAATATTGTGCTATTGATGTTTGATTCATAATCAACTTGTATAATGTGATACACCATTGTCTCTCAATTAGATCTCAAATGTTATGTTATTTGTGGAGCTTTTCTCCCTGGGCCTCCACTGAGAAAGTGGACTTTCCAGGCCATCAAATGTAAAATAAAAATAAATAAATAAAAAATTGTAGGGAACTCTTGTAGGATACTACTTCATTTCATTAATGTTTGGAAAAATACTTCGAGGGGAAATGGAGGGAGGAAGTTAACCAAGTAAAATAAAATTTTGTTTCTTAAAAGTAATATTATAGTGCATGATTTTCTTTGCATGCTATAAACATTTTCAGTCATTTTAAGTGTAATGGGTACTAATGTAAACAGGTGCTCCTGCTTTTTTTTTTTTTTCTCCTTGTTCAGTTTTAAGAAATGTAGCGACTGCAATGTAAAAAATCTTACTATAAAGCTTTTTTCTAACAAATAAATGTATGCTTAGTAGCAACTTTGTATCTGGTCCTCATGTCACCATGGAGACAATCTGATAAAGAGAAATGGCTAGGAGATAATGTTTTCTGAAAGTCCTCAAGTGTTTTCCCAGCTGGGAAAGCTATAAAGATAAGACAAAACCAGACAGCATTTAGTAGAAGCACAGGCTGTACCATGTGTCTTAGCATGAATAGCCTTTCTTTTAGGTTAACTCAAGTTAATCAGTGTGACTGTCAGCTTGGGACATATATTCCTATTAGGAGGGTAAAACTTCAATATTTGAAGATGTACATAGTTTTGTGTGTTAGTATTAAATTAATATGTTTTAGGGGTATTGGGCATGTTTTTTTTCTTCAATAAAATAAAAGGTTTTGTAAGATGTGACCGACTCAAATGGATATGACAAGAAACAACTGTATAAAAGATCAACCTGCCAAACAGTGTATGCATGCAACACAAAACTAGACACTTAAAGCACACATAGGTGGGAATAATAACTTTTTAACACAGTAATGCTTTCAGTAATGTCTTTAAATTTCAATGGTTTCACACCTAAACACAAAAAAGAAAGAGCAGTGAAGTACAATAAAACATGTAGAGTGCAAACAGCTATGCCACAGAAGGCACACTTGGAAAGAACTGAACATGTAAATTTGATAATGAGAGGTTTTCAGGATGGTTAAGCAGAATACCTGGGACTTATAATAATTGCAAGAGGAGCTCCAGTAGTGATAGAAGAGGATGAAAAAGACAATGGTAGATTTGTATACTAATAGGCTTCTGGCAAGGGAGGAGGATTACACTGGTATGTATTTATACTCCACCTAAAACTACTACAATGGAGCTTAAGAAGATTCTGGGAGAAATAATCAGCTTTTGGCAAGGAATATTACTGATAGGTGCGGACTGGACTTCGATTTGCAGCAGTGAAAATGTGTCTGGGAAGCCCAGAAGTGAAAAATATAACAAAAGAGGTTAGACTTTTGAAGAAATTTATGAAAATGTTTGGCATGGAAGGTGTGAATTCAATACTAGGAATTCACAGTGAATTTACATATTGCTCCTCAAGATGCAAAAACTAGGCTAAGCTAGACAGAATTTACATTTCACAGGAACATCTGCATTTAACAGAAAGTCCTGACACGCAAACAATAACTATTTCACATCATGTGCCAATAATAACTAAAATAAAAACGCAGGATAAAGAAATAAAAAATGAGAGACTGGTGTTTTCCCACCTATCTGTTGAAAAGAGAGGAATTAAAGGAATGGGCAGTGGAAATTATTCAGGAGCTATTACACTAGATAGAAATATCTTCTGAAAATACAGCTACAGAGTGGGATAAAATGAAAGAGGAGTTTAAAAATTGGGTGAAAAAAAGAAAGGGTGACATGGTTAAGTAGCAGCAAGAATTATTAGAGGGACTTACAAATGTTAAAGTATTGCAGAATAGGGGGAATCTCACAGAACGAGAGAAGCAACTGCAGAATGCTAAACAGAAAATAAGGATTGCCTTGATAATATACATGAGTTTAGAAAAATTGCTGTTAAGCAACTATTTGTTGATAATAACTCTAGAGCACAAAAACGTACAGCACAACGACTCAGGCAACAAAGTAGAAAGGGTTGTCATCAAACTTAGGGAGCTTACAAAACAAGGAAGATTACAAGAGATCCTGCAGAGGTAATAGAAATATTTCGGAAATTTTACAAAAGTCTGTATAAAGCAGATAATGTGAAAATCAAGAAAAGGTACAAATGGAAATGTTTGTGGAAGACCAATCCATAGGAAAGTTCAAGGAATAGATGGTATATTCCTTGGAAGTTTGGAAGCTAGGAGGGCGAAACTGATATAAAGATCCGGAAAGTTTAATTTAATAGTATTTTAAGAAGAGAAGTACCAACATCCTAGAAGAAAACAGTCATAGCTGTAATACCTAAAGAGGGTAAAGATCCAGCAGATCCAGCTTTATACAGGCCTACTTCAATACTAAACCATCATTATGAAGTGTTTACGTCTATAATGGCTAAAAGAATGGCAAAAGTGATGCCAAAACTGATAGATATGGACCAATATGGTTTTGTGGTGGGGAGGCAAACATTTGACAATATTAACAGAACACCGATGATCCAGATGAAAGCAAAATGTAAGAAAATATCACTGTTGTTGGTGGGTCTTGATGCAGAAAAATCATTTGACAGAGTAAGCTTTGACTTTATGAGCAAAGCAATGGAAGCATTTGCATTCCCTCATAAAATTATAACATTGATTTGGAGGATATATGAGGGATCGGAGGAGAAAATTCAAGTTGGGGGGGGGGTTGTTCTCTGACAATTTCTTCTTGAGGAGAGGAACCAGGCAGGAGTGTCTTCTTTCCCTTTGTTATTTGCATTATACTTAGAACCACTGGCAAAGAAAGTAAGGGATTAAGAAATTCAAGGATATAACTGGTATGGTAGTCAAGAAAAACTGGCTCTATTTGCAGATATTATTTTATACTTGATAAAACCAGAAAAGGGGATCCCTATCAGTTGATCGAGTTTTCAGAAACTCAAAACTCATATGGTCGAGTCCATATGATCAAGTTTTCAAAAACTCAAAGCTTTTGAATGGAGATCACGGTACAGGGAGGATCAGGAAATTTAGCTTTTTCTTTACTGTACAGTGATCTCGGAGTTGGTATATATAATTTGCAGGGGGTGTGGAGTTGCAGGGCAGCTTGCTGCCCTGCATAAATGTAAAAAAATTTGATTTGTGTGTGTGTGTGTGTGTGTGTGTGTGTGTGTGTGTGTGGGGGTTATGTTTGAGTTTTCGGAAACTTGATCATATGGTCTCGTCCATATAAATTTCAAGTTTCTGAAAACATGATCATCTGACATAGATCCAGAAAAGGACATTTCACTGTTGTGGAATATTTTGAGACAGTTTCAAAATTTTTTCAGGATACAAAATTAATGAAGCTAAAACAAAGGCAATAGGTATAAATTATGTACTCACACACAAACTGGTTCAGCAATATCCAGATTTATGGGGACATTACAAAATGAAGTACTTAGGAGTATGGATTAAAAAGGATTCCCATGTGGCAGATAATAATATGTGGGAAGAAACTAAACAACAGATGATACAAAAACTGAGAAATTGGAAGCTTTGCTATATGGATACAGACAGTAAGATGCAATCAATTAAAATATTTTTAGTCCTTTAGTCTTATACACATATCAGGCATATTTTTATCAAGCAGTGGAGACGTGGATAGCAATTAATAAAGAGCTGAAGGTTTTTATCTGGGAAGGGAATAAGTCTAAAGTCAATTGGGATAACCCAATTCTTCCATCAGAACAATGTGGACTGGGATTACCTAATTTGAAGGGGTATTTCAGAGATACATAGTTAAGGCTTCTATATACAGCAGATGGAGAAATCTATAATTCAAAATGGAAAGGCATGATGATGAAACAGGGGGGAAGCTCAAGAAACAAGTTGAGACTGATATTTTTGGATGCAGATCTTTATGGAGAATGACAATAGCCATACAAAATACTGTATTTCCTCGAAAATAAGATCGGGTCTTATATTCTTTCCTCCGCTGAAATACGCATTAGGGCTTATTATCAGGGGATGCCTTATCTACCCCCCCCCCCGTACAACAATCTGCATTTATTCATATACACAAATCGATATGTATTCACGTACACAAATCAACATTTATTCATGTACACAAATTGACATTTATTTGGTACTTTTTTGTTATTTGGCAACAGTTCTAAGTAACGCTTTAACAGCTGTGTGAGAATTCTACATAAACAGTGCAACAAACATTTCAACTTCAGAATATATAAACCTTGGCTTTCACAGTGCAATATTTCATGCTTAACAGAAAGTACAGAAAAATCTCAATACATGTGTATTGGAGCAGGGGAATAAAATTGAAAGCAAAAGCAATCCATTCTGCTGCCCCGATACCAGAAAAGTTATTCAAATACAGTCATGTCATCATCTTCTGGAACACTGTCATAAGTCTCCAATGCCGAATTCTGGCCTGAATTTCTTGTGGCGAAATTTCCTGTAGAATCATTGGCCCCAATCTGTCATGCCTAGCAACAGAGCTCTCCTTAAATGAGCACTGCTTGTCCAAGTAGCCTGCTCGTGATGCACTGGCAACACAGTGGTCAGTGATTTTATCCCATGAATTTTTCACCCAAGTCACGACCTCTTGCAGGCTAGGCTTCACAAAGTTTCCATGCTGATTTCTCTCCATTCTATTTTCAATGTAGTCATTGAGTTCCATGCACAAATGGTCCTTGAATGGCTTGTTTATTGCAATATCAAGAGTCTGGAGATAGGCAGTCATTCCTGCGGGAATCATTATTTGATCTATTCTTCTCCGTGCAAGGAATTTCTCTTTAGCGCGGTGAGTGCTGGCCGAATCCCAGACTAGCCGACCACTTTCGCTACCTCGTAAAACAAGTGGCAGCATTGCACTGACCCACTTCCTTATAACTGCTTATGTGTACCAAGCTTTTTCGGTTTCAAGAATGTAAATGCCTGAAACACGTTCAATCTTATCTTTCTTGCCCTTACTAATGATTAGAGGTGAGGTTTTCCTTCCATCTAGACAAATTGCCAAAATACAGTAACACGTGCACTCTCGTAACCAGTGGAGGGAATGTAGATTGACAAGGCACCTCTCTGATCAATTGTTATTTGAGATCCTTGGCCCATAAACACTGCAGTTTCATCCACAGCAATCATGTTGGAGAATTGGTATTTAGAAAATTTGATGCCATCAACAAAGAACTTGAATGCAAGTGCACATTTAATAACTTCAGTATCTTCCAGCTTGAACAGTGTTGTTGATCTTCTTAGAGACAGTTCATATTCCCCCAGGTTATAGCACCTTAAGGCAAGATCGTCTTAATAAAAAGGGCAGGGGAGTGGCCCTTTTATACAAATCCCAACTACAGGTAGCCTTAATTGACTCCTTGCCCCCCTCCCCAGCTAATGCTGAAATACTCTGTGCCAAACTCCAAGTTAATAAAACCAAGGCTATATATATCATATGTTCCTACATCCCCCTCCAGGCAATAACATTAACACACTAGAAAATATCCTAGGCTGGGTCTCCAGTAGCTTTCCTCAGGAAACCATAATCTTAGGGGACTTCAATATTGACGGGAACTCCTGCATATCTCCCAAACCCTCCATTCACCTTAATCTCTTTAACTTTCATCAAACCATTAACTCCCCTACTAGAATACACAAATCAACCCACAAACAAACCATTCTAGATTGGATACTAATTAACAACAATCCCCTCTCCTATAAAACAGGAATACTCCCTGACAATATCAGCGACCATCTCCTGACCTTTATCACTAAACAAAAATACAACAATCCCAAGCAAGCTACCTATCGTACCATACACAACAAAACGGATTTTAACCTAGCATCCTTTCAAAATGAACTCAAAGAATATGACTGGTCAACTCTAAAATACCTCCCAATAGACGAAGCAGTAACCCATTTCAACAATACCTTCCTACAAATTCTTCACCATCATGCCCCACCCCGCTTAATTAGACTAAGCTCCAAGGCAGCCCCATGGCTTTCCAAAACTACTAAACAAAATATGCGAGCTAGAAATAAATTATGGACTAAATGGAGGTCCACAAAAAACCCTACTGACCACCAAAACTTCAAACACCTGAGAAACACAACAAAGAAACTTATCTATCTGGATAAAAAAAACTATCACTTTAAATATCAACAAAACCAAAACCCCAAACAATTTTGGTCAGGAATAAACAAACTACTCCATCCAGGGAACACCAAAACACCTACCCCAGCTAGCCTAGCTCAAACCCAACCTGACATAATAGCCAACACTTTCAATGAATTCTTCTCTCAAACAGTCGCCTCTGGCAAACACCATGACTCCCCCCCTATCCCTCCAAATAACCCCTACCCAAAACAGCACCCCCATGCTAAAGTTTAATACTGTCTCCACAACCTATATACGTAAATTACTATCTAAACTCAAACCTTGCACCCCTTCTGCCGACAAGCTACCAGCTGAATATCTTCAACTAGCTGCAACCGAACTAGCCTACCCAGTCTCCATCTTAATAAACAGAACTATAACGGAGTCCAAAATCCCATCCTGTTGGAAAATCTCCCATATCATTCCACTCCATAAAGGAGGTAACTCTAACGAACTCTCCAATTTCCGGCCTATTGCCCTTCTATCTCCACTATCCAAAATAATGGAACGCTGCATACACCATCAACTCTTACATCATCTCTTGAATAACAACTTGCTTGTAGACTCACAACATGGTTTTAGGCCCTACCACAGTACTTCTACTGCCCTTCTCTCCTTCACTGACATAATCAACAAAAATCGCAACAACAACCTGTTCTCCTCTGCACTATTCTTAGACCTCTCAAAGCATTCGATATGGTCAACCATCAACTTCTCCTCCACACTTTAGAATCCCTGTCACTTGACTCACTAGCACTACAGTGGTTTGATTCATACTTGACAAACAGAAAACAAGCAGTCCTTTGGGACAGCCATCTATCCTCTCAACTCCCAGTTACTATCGGCGTCCCACAAGGGTCCATCTTAGGTCCCCTACTTTTCTCTATATTCATAAATAACCTGCCCACTTCCCTCCCTACATCCACTTGTATACAGTATGCTGATGATTCTACTCTCATCTGCTCTGCTCCATCCCCAGTAGAACTCCACTCCTCTACCCAACTGGTTTTCACAGCAGCAGAAAAATGGTTTCAACATATCTGTCTCCTCCTAAATCCCAAAAAAAACAAACTTCTACTTTTTACCCCAACCCTTAAATCCACCCCAATCACTTTTTCCATTGTGTCCTGCAATGGCACTATCATTAAACCTGACTATTCCACAAAACTGCTAGGTGTCACCATAGACAATCAGCTAAACTTTGACTATCACATTGATTTAACTATCAAGACAGTAAATAAAAAGATAGGTGCCCTCTACAGACTTAAGCCCTTTCTTACTGCCACATCCCGAGTATCTCTTGCCCAAACTCACCTCATCTCTACACTACTGTATGCCTCTCCTTCCTTTATCAACATTTCTAAAGCTAACCTTCAGAAACTTAATTTAGCCTACCATAGTATTGCCAGATTTGCAACTGGCTGTCCATTCCGTACTCATCACTGTCTTAACTTAAAGAAACTCAACTGGCTAGAACTTCCAAACCTAATACTCCTACAGCAATTAGTCATGACTTTTAAAATTCTACATTACCCCTCCAACACACCCATACTGAACAACCTTATCACACCTTATAAAAATCTTACTACACTTCGCTCAGCCAACAAGCTCCTAGTAACTACTCTCAAATCTCATAATAAAGCAGGTGACTCCTTATTTGCAAACACTATCGGATCATATTGGAATAAACTTCCCACTGAACTGACCTCCCTAGGCTCATGTCACCTTTTCAAAAAATAGATTAGAAATCATTTACAAAATCACTGGCTATGCCCATGCTCCAATCCCGACTGATAACTGCTACACTACCTGCTTTCATAGTTAACACTGTATATTAATTGTATCTTTCTTTTTCACAATGTTTGTTTCTTTTTTGTGTAGTGATTTTTAAACTGTAATGTTTATAGTATGATAGTGGAGCTTTCCTCCTCAGCCCTCTGCAGAAAATAGACATGTATCTAGCCAGACTAGCCCAGTATTACTGTATATTCAATTGTACTTTGCTTTTTTTAGTCATTGTTTGATTGTTTTATTGTTTGATAGTTTTTTTGATTAGTGATTTCTTTTTAAACTGTAAAATTATAGTATGATAGTTGAGCTTTTCTCCTCGGGCCTCTGCTGAAAATGGACATGTATCCAGCCAGACTAGCCCGGTTAACAAATGTAAAATAAATAAATAAAATAAAATAAAATAAATAAATATCACTGAATCCATCCAGCCAGTTGTGAAGCTTTGAATTCTTCTGGGGATATTTCTAACTGTGGTGCCATTGCAAGAGCAAATGCTTGAATATCAGCTCTGCGCACAACCAAAGCCTTTGCTCTCCTGTTAGCAATCCATTTACAGATGATGTCTTCCAGCTCAGGAAATAATGGTTGCCGACCTGATCCACACTTGCACTTCTTAGCATTTCCCTCGTAGGCCTGTTGACTGAGGTTGTTGTAGTCTGCATGCCATTTTCTGACCATTTGGAGATCTAATTTCTTCTCTTTGCAGAAAGCAGTCAAATTCTTTCCCCGGGAGTCCTCCACGATTCCTTTCTTTACTCGATGGAATAGCTCTTTCTTTTTGCACTCATTTTGTCTGGGGGGGGGGGTAGCTGAAGACTTATGAGATCAGAGTGGCAACACAAAATGGCGACAGTTAAGAAGACAAAAACCACAGCCGTTCCTTATCAAGTGTGTGTGCTTTACGTGCGTTGTCTGTACTTTGACCAAAGTACACCTGCCAGTGTTTATGGGCCAAGGATCTCAACCATCAAGTGTGAGTGATAATTAGGGTTATAGTAAGAATCGTGGAGGACTCCCAGAGAAAGAATCTTATGACATTCTGCAAGGAGAAGAAGTTGGGTGTCCGAATGGTCCGAAAATGGCGAGCAGAGTACAATAACCTCAGTCAACGGGTGCCAATAATAATATTCTATAATTCAACATGTCAATACTGGATGTTAACTGTGCTAGTTAGGTAGTAGTGGCAAAGGTGGCATTGCTGTTAAGTGCCGAAAATGTTGTGTTCGACATTTTTCGCATTAACAGCTGATTTTCGACATTAGGACAGTTAGGTTATGGCGAATTAGTTCACTGTTAAGTACCTTTTTGTGACTTTTGAGATTTCAATAGTAATATATATATATATATATATATATATATATATATATATATATATATATAGGGTTGGGTGGGTGGTCTAATGGTTAAGGTGTTTGCCTTGCAAGCACAAGGTGCAAGGTTTGAGTCTCACAAGGGATAATTGGCTAGGCTTAAAACGGCTCGCAAGGGCAGTTAGCTTAGTGCTAATCTATGAATGTATGAATAATTATATACATATATATATATATATATATATATATATATATATATATATATATATATATATATATATATATATACATATATATTCATACACACACACACACACACACACACACACACACACACACACATATATATATATATATATATATATATATATATATATATATATATATATATATATAGGGGAGCCGTGAGTTTTAAAAGAAGGCAGGATTTAAATAATCTATGTAATGTTTGACGGACAATGACTGAGTAGATTATAAGTGATGTATAATGCAACTAAGATTATGTCAATATGGTTTAGTTTAATTTATAGCAATGTCTGATTGCTTACATCATAAGTGATTTAATAAAGATGTTTTTGTTTAAAAAAACATATGTTAAGGGACTGCTGGCACTGCTTGAGTGAGCTAAGACAGAATTTGTTGAGAGTACTGTGTTAGAAACTATGAATGTTAAGGATTTGTTTTTAGTTATTCCATAACAAGTGGGATTGGAATGGAGGCCTTATACACCAGAACACAAATGGAACAAAGGTCCAACTTTTAGTGGATTTACTAGAGATGGTTTTGTGCAATAATTGTTTACTTTTATGGTGATTGCTACAAACAAATTAGGGGGTGGCTATGAGTGCAGCAGCTGCACCCACTTTTGCAAACGTGCTATGGTTTTGGGAAATCAATTCTGTGTTAAAAGTGTAACTTTTATGAGGATGTGGTTGCATATTTCTGACTTTTACATGATTTATTGATTATACGGAATGGCTCTGTTGATAGTTTTAATTACTTTTTTAATTATTTAAATGCCACAGTGGATTTTTTAGAATTTACAATGAGATTTGATAACAGTAAGAATCATTGTTTAGATTTTACTTTATCTAGAAGAATATTTTTTTGCCTGATATTAACAAGAAAGAAACATGGTGCAATAATTATTTTGATTTTAATAGTGCCCACCCCTTTGACAAAAATGCAGTTTGGTTAAAGGTCAATTTGTTTGTCTAGAATAGTTTCCAATGATGGGGAGTGGAATGTGGAATTTGAAAAGTTGAGGGAGATTTTTTTTTGATACAGCATACACAGCTGAAAGAGTAGATGATGCTAAAAGTCTGGTAAAGGAAATACATGGGTGATTTCTACCCATTTTAAATGGAAATTGCTTAGAACTTAAAAATAATAGTAATAAAACAGAAGGCAGGCTGGATTTGAATTTGGTTATGGTTTTGACATATGGAGGTATGAGGTGGGATTAAAGATCATTACAACTAGGAATTGGGATGATGTCTTTGGAGGCTTTGGCTTAATTAATAAATTGGGAGACCACTGGAAATTTGTTTATAAGACAGGAAGGAATTTGAAGAGTATATTTGAAGGGAACAGTAATAAATTTGATGGCAAGGCTATGATGTCTAAATGTGGGGCATGCTCCCAATGCTGCTTTATTTATAAGGGCAACACTATTTTGGTGATCTAATTTCCAAGGATATTGTGAGGTAATGTTTGATTTACATGAAACACTGTGGGAGTAGTTTATTTGGCACAATGTATGACATGTGATGTACTTTATGTTAGAAAAACAGAGAGCATTAAAGCAACAAATTTATGAGCATATGTATGAAGAAGAAAGAGGAATAAAATGCTCTTTATAAACAAAGTATAATATGTAAAGGTTTTTTTTTTTGTACTGGAAAAGGTGCCACAAGATGTTAAAGGTGGTGATTGGGAAGTGTATTTGGAAAAAGGGGAACTTGTATGGCATCTAAAATTGAATGCCACTCAACACCTAGGTATTAATGACAAAGTTTCGATAAATAGTATTTTACGGTTAAAATCAGGGAAGTTGTGAACACAGTTTTTAAAGAAGGCTTCTATGAGTATGCGTATTTGTATATATTATATGTAATTTTTGGTTAAATATTTTAACATGTTTGTCTTCAAACTATGCTTGAGCCTTTCCTGCATAAATCATATTGGTATGAGGATATTGGACTTTTAAATTTATTTTTGGAACAAATCCTGGTGTAATTAACTGAATTATTGATTTGTTAAAGTGACTGGTTAGGTTACTTATAAACAGGATACTATGAAAAGGGTTTTTATTATTCTGATGAAATTCTGTACTAAATTAATGAAAACAATTATTTCATGTTTTAGTGAAATTATAGTCTCCAGTTTAAAGTTTCCTGTTACAACTTAGCATTCGCATTTTATTCCAGATTGGTTTTACACTGTGGTGGATTTATATTGCTTAGTCCAGAAACTCACCTACATATTCAGAAATAGCCAAAATACACATCTGAAGGGTTAACCCTCCCCCCCAAAAAAACAATAATCAGCTTAAAATAACCAGTATAAGAATTATACTGTGCAGTCAAAGTAAAACCCAAGTACATACCAAATCTAATCAGAAAAAAATTGTAAACGCAGGAAAATACAATATTCTGTACTGACAGAAAAACATATGGAGGAAATAAACCAAAAGGGTATTTTTATCTGAGCTCAGCAGTGAAAGAGATCAAGAGTAGGAAGCAGGCATCCAAGAGATCCTTCTCTCACTATAGCACTAGAAAAGAGAAAGGGTCCTGTCTGTGGATTTGTATAGCAGTCCCTGTTCAGTCGTAGGCCAGGTGACTGGTCCATCACACCCACAGACAGGCAAGTGAAAGGGACTCTGAACTTTAGTAGACTGCCAGAGGAGTATAGTAGGATACTACTACTCAAATGCCAGGAAGGCAGTGCATTTGTTGAACTTTTCTTTCACGGTTTCCTCCATAACTCACTCTGTCACTACTGCTAGGTGACCAGATTAATTCCACTCCCATAGTAGGGGGGATATACAACAGACAATTAAAGAGGGAACAACTGAATTAAAATAAACATCATAAAACTAATACATATGCACTTAAAAATGGCAATAAAAATTCAAACCAATGAAACATGCACACAAAATGTTACTCCGCATCTACACTGCAAAAAATGTCAGCAAAAAAAACAACCAAATCCTTTGTTCAGCCAAATGTAACAGTGATTTGGCAAAATTTTGAGTACATGCAAAATCAAACTTCTCATAAATGTTAGCGATTAAATAAGTATTAAATCAGCACAAGACTTAGTGTGTGCATGTGTGTGGGGGTCCCTTCCGAACCTTTCAGTGTGGAGGATTTAACTTTTAACCCTCTAACTAACAAACTAAGGGAACATACCAGCCTGAAGGACATTTTCAAAATGCAAATAACTTTTAATTGTACACCAAATAAATCATACAGTTCAATATATGTTCAAAAATGTGATAAAATAAGCACATGACAACAGAAAATCTGACAAATGGAACCTGACCTACTCAGTTACAATAACTCCATACTTAATTTTGTAAGTCTTTCAGTCCTCAGGCATTTCTGTCTGTCTGTTATCTGCTGAAGATCTCCATTAGATGATCTGAGAAAACTCTGATCAGATTAATGAAGACCCTGGGAAACAGACCCTTTGATTCTTGTACTTAAGCCTCCTTTAGTCCAATGACTATCCTCTATCCTCTGCTCTTCACACACTATCTTACTTCCCTTTTAGTGCAGCACCCCACTCTCTTTCCTTTTGACAAAGTTGAAGTATAAATTAAATGCCTCTGCTTGCTCTCTGTCTTTAGATCTGACCTACATTTACTAGACTTGCTAAGTTTGCGCTCTCTCCCTTCTTTCTTCTACATATAAAAAAGTCTTTGTTTTTCCTCCTCAGCCCTTCTACTATTCCCCTTTCACCTTGTGCATCTGCTGCCATCACCTCTTTTGCTGCTGTTCTGCCGAGTCTCCTCGTTCTGTGGTTCTTTGTCTCCTCCATCCTCTCCTTTCTGTCCCCTGTATACCATATAATTTGCTCATTATGCTAGCCAAACATATCTAAGTAACTTGCCTGGCTTTTTCTTCTTCCATTTTTGCCCTTTCCTCAAACCCCTGTCAACAGACAAAGCATTGAATCCCTGAGTTACTCCCTAATTCACAAGGCAAAAAAAAAAAAAAAAACAGTTAAGTACTTACCATAATGCTAGCTTTTTTTCCTCCACAGTCCATTCAATTCAACTGATGGCATTTAGGCTGCATTCCATTTCCATAGATTTAGGCTGCTGAGGAAAACTTCTTTGTGGAAAGCAGAAATACTGTACACTTGGTATCTGACAGAGAAGTCTAGAAGGTGATCACAGAGATTCAAGGTAGGGTACTGGAGAAAGTGAAGAGACATGATGCAAGGGGAAGGGCTCAGAATCAAGTAAAGTGAAGTTCTTTAAAATTAAGTGGGTGCGTGTGAGACATTAAGTACACAAGTGCTCCCCTGACCCATTTCTCTAATGGTCTTTTAGAGGGTGTAGTAATTTTTGGAGTTAAAATACGTTCGATATGGTTGCATCCAAACAATATCAATTTAAAGAGCACTGATTCCAAAAAAGCATTAATTATTTTAAAACAAAGCTTGTTATGATATTAGTAATATATTAAAGGAATACTATTTCAACAATTTACTTTTTCATGAAAGTTTCAATTTTTTTTTTTGCTTGTTTTTAATTTATTTATTCACACTTGGCCATAGATACCTTATTAACTTGTTTGTTTCTTAATTTATTTTTTGACGGAGTACTAGGATTGACCATTTTCAGTCATAACCCAAGCTCCAGAGAGCATGACAGAACATCAAGTGGGATTAGTAACGTAGCCTAAGTGAGGAGAAGGAGGTAAGCCCCCAGATGCACAGCATTAGTGGATGCAATTGGCAAATGCAAAATGGTCTTTAGTGCATTACCACCATTTAAATTCTGGTATTGCATCAGCGATCTGAACCATGTAGGAAGCAGCTGCTACAGTTTAAAAGAAGAAAACCCCAGGCCTCTAAAAATGTAGTTGTGTCAAACTTACATTAATTGCAGATGTTTTGAGTAGATTAATGTTGCAATACTGACTCCTGGGTCTTTCCTGCAGAAGCCCACGACTAGCCCAATTTCCAGAGTCTTTTCATCATCCTTAGCTGGTGGATGTCTGATGGCAGACATTTGGAAGGGAGGGCATTAGAGGAGCATCTGTCGGCACCATCTTCAGCTATTTTTAGATGGTGAGCAGCATAGCCACTTCCAGATATTAAAACACTTTTTTTGGACAGGAATATGAGAAGACTGGGTGGGTCTGAGGCCACAAAAGGAAAGCAGACGGAGAGCTGAGAGGGTAGGAATGCATACTGCAACACTGATCTACTCAAACATCTACAATTATAATCAAGTGTGATGTTCCTTGTGGTCAGTGTTGCACTACTGATCTTTGGGAAGATTTCAGACTCTCAAAGCTACTATTTGGGTGTGGGGGGGCAGACTATCTGCTGGATTTTGGGAAAGCAGGTTTTGAAGGATTGCAGTGACAAACCCTGCTCTAGCCATGGAGGAACTAGCTAAATGGCAATGTTTAGTAAAGGTGAGGATGGATGTCCATTTGACAGGTTCCAGAATAGCCTGTGTAGGTATACCTTAAGAAAAGCCATGGTGATTGCAATGCGTCTGGTGGAGTGGGCCCTGACATGGGTTGATACTGGGCTGCCACGATACACACAACAGAAGGTAATGCAGCTGGCTATCCACTTAGATTTTATTTATGTGGAGAGTGGTCTGCCTTCTTTTCTTTCTGCAAATGGCACCAGCAGTTAGTCTGCTCTGTTAGGGAGTTTTGTATTATTGTTCAGGTAATACCTAATCTGCTGGTGCACATCCAGGGAGTGCAAAATTTACTCTGCTTTATTCTGTGAGTCAGGGAAGAACACTGGCAAATGAATAGCTCAAGGACAGATCTGACAGTACTTTGAGCATAAAAGAAGGATTATAGGTCTAAGGGTTACACTGTCCCCGTGGAACACTGAAGGGCTTCTTGCATATCAGGGCTTGTAGCTGTGAGACTCTCCTGGTTGAAGTGATGGCTATAAGCAGGGCGGTCTTTCAAGTGAGCATACTTAGGGTAGCAGTAGTTGCTAATTTAAAGGGTTATAATTTTAGTTTTTCTAAGAGACAGTTTAAATCTCAGGTAGGGACAGGGTTTCTCCTAGGAAGGGTCTAAGTTATACCCCTTTAAGGAAAAGTTTCAGGTGGGCTGAAAATAGATGAGGGGGCAGGTAAAGCAAGCAGAAATAGCATGTACCTTACTACTAGAATACGAAGGTTCCTGGTGAAACAGTCTTGACAGGTATTCTAGCAGTAAGATTATGCCTGCCAGTGAAGATTTAATGCCTTTGTTCTTGTACCAAAGACAAAACCTTTTCCATATTGTGCCTTTGTTCTTGTACCAAAGACAAAACCTTTTCTATATGGATAAGTATGGTTTCTGGTACTGAGTTGTCTTGCCCCTGTCAGGATTGATAGCACTTCTGTACAATAAGCTATATTATTTGAGGTCAGAAATCAATCCTCCAAGCTATAAGTTTGTGGGTGTTCAGGTAAGGATGACTGGCTGACCCCCTTTATCTGAGTGGGTAGGACTACCACTTGTGGGAGAATGCAATATCTCACCTTGATCAGTACCCTGGGAATCAGGGGAAAAGGTGGGAAGGCATACAGAAAGAGCCTGTAACTGCTCTCCATGCCCCTTGTCTGCTGGGTTCTTCAGCAGAACCTTTGAAGATATCTGTTGGTGAGAAGAAAAAGGTCTATACTGGGGTGTCCCAGCTGATGGGAAAGGTCCAGGAAGGTCTCCCATTTTAGCATCCATACACTTGGGGGGTCAAGAATGTCCCTGGTCAAAGAATCTGTTAAGGTGTTGCTCCGGCCCAGGATGTAGGATGTTATCAGTGTCAGTTGCAATTGTTGTGCCAAGAGCCAAATCTTTATTGCTAGACTGCACATGGAATAGAAATGAGTTCCCCCTTGCTTGTTTATGTACCACATAACTGTGGTGGTGTTTGTCCAAATTGCAAAGCTCCTTGGGATAGGGTGCTTTGAAAAGCTTTCATTGCCATAAAAACTGCTACCAACCCTTCCTGGTTTATGTGAAGTTTTCTTTGTTCTAGGGTACAGACACCTTGTTAATTAATGGGTTCTAAGTATGTTTTCCAGGCTACTTAAGAACTGTCTCTGGTTATGTTCTTGTCTGTCTCTCCTGCAAAAAAAAGAGACAGAAAGAAATTTGTGCCTGGATTCAGCTTGATGGTGTCTTTCCACCAAAAAGTTCTCTTTTCAAACATGGCAGAACATGCAAAAGGGTTTCCAGAGACTGGAAGGGTTGTTCCCTAATGTTTTTCAGGAGCCACTGAAGTTTCCTCATGTGTAATTTTGCCAGGGGGATTATAAGGATGCATGATGCCATATGTGCCCCAAGGCCCTCAGATATTCCCATGCTGTGACTGTCTGCCTTGGCAGTTAGCTGAGTTGACAGTCTGACAGGAAGGACACCTGGTCATGGGGTAAGAAGCTTTTCTGTTGTACATAGTCTATCATTCCACCCAGAAAGAAAATTCTTGTCTGGGAGTGAAGCTGGTACTTGTAGAAGCTGAAGCAGAGTCCTACATTCTGAGAGCAGTCCATAGTAGCCTGTAATGCTGCCTGAAGTTCTAGAATGTTTTTTCCCTGGATGAGGCAATGATCCCGGCAGGAGTAAATGTGCACTCATAGTATTCCTCAATGTGCTATAACCTGGGCAAGGCATTTGGTGAAAACTCTGGGTGCAATGAAAAAAAAAAAAACGAAAAACGGCAAAGTTACATCCAAAAGATTTATTACGAAACACAGTTGCAGAAACACAATTCCAAGAACACAAAGTTTTCGGATTACTCCTTCAGTTTGATGAAATGCATTCAAACATACTGTTATTTAAGTTAAAAGCAATAACCACATGATAATAGAACAGCCAACCGGATATCAGAACAATCACATTAATTAAAGCAATCCATCAAATACTTTCTTAAATAAATATAAAGCTCTTGAGGAGGACAGTGAGAATAAATAACATTAAAAAAATCATTTTTTAAAACATAACTGTTTAAGTTTTAAAACAGGTTTAATTGAACCAAAGAATTAATACCAGGGGCGCTATCAGCTTTTAATTTAATGATCCAGTTATATTCTTTCATCTCTAAGTCATTATTCTTATCGCCCCCTCTCACACTAGTAAAACAAATATCTATGACCCTAAACAAAAATTATGAGTGCTGCCAGATTCTACACTATGTTTAGCAATAACAGTTATTATAACAGATCTTTTAGTATCTGATCTATGTTCTATAATGCGTTCACGCAACTTTCTAATTGATTTTCCAACATAGAAGCTTGGGCACATTTCACAGGTAGCTAGATAAACAATGTTGGTAGTATTACAAGTAGCAGTGCAGACAAAAGTATACAATTTATGTATGACAGGATGTATAAATATATTGCTTTTGCATATAACATTGCAAACTGACAATTCATGCAAGGATAAGTACCTTTTTTTATTAAACTCTAGCCCACATTGTGGTTTTTGTCAAAGGTTGCTCTTTATAACATAGTTTGCTTTTTAGATTTGTGGAATTCTTATATGCAAATTTTGGACATGATGGAATGATAGTATTTAGTTCTGGTAAAGCTGTTAATATATACCCCAATTAATGGTAATTATTTTTCTGACCTCAGAAGTACATCGACTATTAAGTAGTGGTACATCGTAAATAAAATTATTTCTAAAAAGGTCTAGGTTTCTTTCTTTGGTCAAGAATTTTTTTCTTTTCTTCTCTGTTGAAACTCATAAGTCATGTCATGTAACTGCTCCATACATATATTATCCTTGGTATTTAGTCTGTTAGCTCTATAACACTGACTCTTTACTATACCTTGGAATGTATGATTGGGGTGCATACTCTTCCTATGCAAATATTTATTTTTATGGGTAGGTTTCTTATATATTTGAATATCCAAAATGCTATTTACAAGACTTAGATGTTTATCTAAAAATGTATTTCAGTTAATGAAGTAGTCATCTCAAATCTTAGAAATGATGTGGCAGTATTAAGATATCTAAAAAATTAATTCAAATGTTCAAGTGTACTTCCCCAAATTAAAAAAAAACATCATCTACAAAATGCTTATAAAACATGATACGAGATCTAAAAACAATAGGACAATCATACACATTTTTCCTCCCATTCATTAAAAGTTAAATTAGCATACGTATTTGTAACGGGAGTTCCCATCGCAATAACTGTGATTTGATAATAGAATGCATCATTAAAAATAAATGTTATTGTTTAGTACAATATCAAGCAGTTCACACGTTTCTATCTCTCTGCCCTTATATTCACTGTATTTGCATAAAATATCCCTAATAGCATTAATACCATAATCATTAAGAATGACAGTGAAAAGTGATTTAATGTCTAGTGTGACAAAAATACATGAATCGATGTTCACATCCTGTTGCCAAATAAAAAGCTTGTTTAGAAAATCACCTGTGTCTTTAATATAACTTTTTACACAGGGTAAGAAGGCACTTGTTTGTAAATAGAGTGAGATGGACTCTATTAACCAACCCCTACCAGAGACAATAATTCTCAAGGGAGGGAGCAGTAGTAGATCTGTGTATCTTAGGCAAACCATATAAAACAGGTGTCTTAGGACAAGGTACAAAGAAATAATGTAGTAATTCAACAGAGATATCATTATTAATTTGTAATTCAAATAAAAGCAAATTAACTCTGCTAATACATTGTGGTACTTCACTATATGTTATTTGCTTAAAAGCAGTAGAATCAGATAAAAGTTCATGCACAGAAGTATTGTAATCAACAATGATGTTATTATTCTTTTCTAACTTTTTCAGTGCTTCTAATTCTGCTGTAGACAGGTTATAAAATCTTTTAAATTTATCTTCAGCATATAATTTATATAATTGCTGTTCACAAATGTTATGAAATTCTGTAACAACAGGGTTACTAAGCTGTGTATGAACATGCTGCTTTTCTTACAATTTTTTGAAGCATGCATGCAGGAATCTTTATATAATAATTTTAGGTTAAGATTTCTTGTAAAACGTTTGAAGTCCGTTAGCGCATCTACGATGGTGTCTTTTTGAGCAGGTATAAACGTCATACCTTTGCTTAACATCTGCTTCAGTTAGTTTAACTTTAGATAAATTGAACATAGAGCAGTGTTTTTTACCTCCTTACTCTGCTCAGTGTTTGTGGGCCTGTACTCGCTTCACTTGTTCTTTTCCTGGAGAAGGAGCTCTCTCTCGTTACATCTCGGTTCTGATTGGGTATTACTTCTGGTAATTTCAATTGGATAATGGTGGAGGCTCGCCAAAAATCCTGCAGTTGATTTAATGGCTCAGCTATAAAATTAGATTCAGTGGTGGTCTGTGTATGAATTTGTTTTTATTTGCAGCTGGTCCCTCTAGCATATTGTTATAAGTTGTGATATTATTAAAAGTAGATAAAGCAGAGTTCACAATCCAAACACTATATTTCATCTTGCATGTTTTTTTCAATAGTAGCAAAGAATCGATTCATTAGGGTCATATATTCTAACCCTAATTTGATTTTTAACTCTTGCCAACTTTTTAAAAGTTCAGGACATTTATTGCCGTAAGACAACATTTTCAGTACACGTAGACCACAAGGGACCAAACCTAAATGCAGATAAGCAGAGAAGCTAATTCGTTGCCATTGCAGCTTTTTAAAATCTTGCACTTTGTACTCTAAGTTCTTAATTTGTTGCAAGCACATTTCCATTAGTAACATAACGCAAAGACTCACCATTCGGTGCAGTTGTTATACCTTGTAGAAATGGGTTAGCTCTTTCAGCTAAAATGTCACTTAGTAATAAACCATTACCAGCATATGAGGTTCTTCCAACGGTTGGCAGAGCCATTTTAAAAAAGGGACTTTACTGGCTTCATTAAAACAGCAAAAATCCAAGTCAAAAAGAACAGAAGCATGTAATACACTTGCCGTTAACAGTAGAATCCAAACCAAACAAACGAAAAATGGCACAGTTACGTCCAAAACATTTATTACGAAACACTGTTGCAGAAACACAACTGCAAGAACACAAAGCTTTCAGATTACTCCTTCTTCAGTGTGATGAAATGCATTCAAACATACTATTATTTAACTTAAAATCAATAACCACAGGATAATAGAACAACCAACCGGATATCAGAACAATCACATTAATTAAAGCAATCTATCAAATACTTTCTTAAAGAAATATAAAGCTCTTGAGGAGGGACAGTGAGAATAAATCACATTATAAAATCATTTTTTAAAACGTAACTGTTTACGTTTTAAAACAGGTTTAATTAATACCATAGAATTAATACCAGGGGCGCTATCAGCTTGTAATTTAATGATCCAGTTATATTCTTTCATCTCTAAGTCATTATTCTTATCGCCCCCTCTCATACTAGTAAAACAAATATCTATGACCCTAAACAAAAAATTATGAGTGTTGCCAGATTCTACACTAAGTTTAGCAATAGCATGTGTTAAAACAGATCTTTTAGTATCTGATTTATGTTCTACAATGCGTTCACGCAACTTTCTAGTTGATTTTCCAACATAGAAGCTTGGACACTTTTCACAGGTAGGATTATATAATAGGGGGCGATAAGAATAATGACTTAGAGATGAAAGAATATAATTGGATCATTAAATTAAAAGCTGATAGCGCCCCCGGTAATCAGTTACAGGCATTGCTAGGTGGAAATGGGAGCTACATGCATGGGGTTTGATGGGGGTAGCTCACGTTTCCACCTAGCAACGCCTTTAACTGATTCAGTGCCACTTCTGTAGCCACCAATGGCATTGATTGGGGGTATGCAAACTCCTACCCTTGTCCCCTTCCACAACCTGCTCCTATCACAGAGCTTCTTCTCAAGTCCTAGCAGCGCCTGAAGCTAAGTTGGCAACTTTTCTTTACCACCAATGACATCGACAGGGGGTGGCCGCTCTGCCCACATCCTAGCCGGTGGACTGAGCTCCTGTCCTGCTCCAACCATGGAGCAGGCACGTACCCACCAATCAGCGAATGTTAAATGGCTTAATCAGCCAATTACGTACATACCCGCACACCATCCCTCCAATCACATCTCCGCTTTTACCCTTGCTATCGTGTTTTTTTCTCCTAAGGGGCATGTTCGATTCTGGGTCTAATTGCAAATATATTTTACTAAGTTTTAAATATAAATTTATACGCTTACCACTACCTAACTACATAAAACATTTCTGTTAATTAACAACAGTTGTTACATATCCCCTTAAACAGACTGAGTGTAACCTATTTAAAACATCTGTAAATCTTGTACTTCTAATGACTTATATGATGTACCAACACGTTAACTGGTAAGGAAAATATATGATGTCACCTGGTCTATGTTAATTAATTAAACTGGTTTTCCCACTAGGTATATATTCTCCAACTGTTAAATTTTTAATCTTTATGTAAAGCAGTCATCTGCCAAATAAAACTCAAAGTTTTTGAGTTTCCTCCTGCCTTATTCTATTTAAGTTATTTATTTTTATTTGCATCTTTATTATTTTTTCAGATGTACTAGTGCAAATATGTCTTCATACGCGAATGTTTAATTAATTTAATGAATATTGAACACACTGGAACATCGTATTTGAACATACAAGATTTTCTCGCTCGGTTTAATTTTGATTTAGTTCCGACATGGACCCTAGGGGACACGGATTACCAAGAGCGACCATCTCGGAGGTACTAAGTGCATTTTTTTACAGTGGATAGTTTTAAAGAGGTAACTAATAAACTAAAAAACAAGTAAATGGACCCTGTATAGCTCATAAATTTATTTAAGCACTTTCATCCTAAATGCACAGTAGACTTCATCAGAAAAAAAAATCATTCATGTTAAAAACATTTAAATACATACAGAACATTATCACATGACCATCACATCCAATAAAAATTTACATCTATTGAAAATTGTATTATTAATGATAAAAAGTGATGAAGAAGAAGAAGATGCTGCCATATCCGCCTACAAAGCGGGTCACACCAGAGGGCTCAGGCCTAGCAGCTGTCAGACCTTGGGGGGGGGGGGCTGAAAAAGTGGCTCACTAGAGTCATCAGTTGACTTAGAAGCAGAAGGATTATGTGTACAGTCCCTTTCTTTTGTCTTTTTGTCTCTTCATTTCTTTGGTAAAGAAAAGGTAGAAATCGATGAAGGTGGAGGAGCAGCAAAAACTTGGTCCAAGGACTCCATGTGTGCCATTAAGACTTTGGCCCATTGCTCAAGTTTAGCTCTAAATCTAGCACAATCTTGACAACTGGAAACATTGTGCTGAGGTCCCAAACAAAACAGACAAAAGAAATGAAAGTCTTTATGCAGGATTTGTTTTCCCAGGTTTTACTGTTCAAAAAAGTTAATAATTGTTTGATAAGAATTCTTCAATGAGGTACTAATCTGAAATTTATTTGTAGAAACTCTGGATAAAAACAAACAGGCCAATGGACCATCAGCATCTGGTACATGTAGAAGTGCACCAGACTGCACAGCTAGAAAGAACTGAAGATGGTGTCGACAGATGCCCTCTTATACCCTGAAACCCAAATGTCAGCTGTTGGATGTACGTTGGCTAATGAGGATGAAAATGCTCTTGAAATTAGGCCAATTGTAGGTTCCTGCATGGCAGAAAGACCCAAGGATCAGTAATGCAACAATGACTACGAAGAATATCTGAAATGCTTCAGCTCTCCAAGGACTATAGAAGTTGCTTACAAGAAATGTATCAGAAGTTGCTATGGCAGACAACTTTTTTTTTAACTTCAGTTTAGAGCTGGGAGTGGGACTGCATCAGATGCCAGAATAGCTAGCTATACACCTCTAAGTGCGATAAAGTTATAGTGCAGAAAGAATAAAAAAAAATGTTGATTGCCATCAAAGATGAATATATCCTACCCAAAAGGGAAAAGGTTTATTTATATACAAGTCAAAGCTATATTAATTTAAGAGCCCATCTAATATCTCTCAGTAACCACATGCCACAACCCTTGCCTAGAAGAAGCAAACATTGCACTCAAGATGCAGTGTATGACAAGAAAATTGAAGTTTTGACCCGTGACTCTCACAAAGAAACCACAAGTCAGGAAATCTGTTAAGGACCGCATAACTTGATTCTGAGACACTCAATTAATTAAGAAAAGGCCACTTCACTGCCATAGTAGCAATTTCTGTGTGAAATTCTGTCTTGATTTAGTTAACTGATATAATAGTAACCCCAATGATAGGTGTGTAACTGTGTGACCACTCCAAAACAATAAACCAAAACAGGATCCACGTAGTCTAGGGCTAACAAGGCTGTAAAAATAATGAACCCAAACGTTTGTAAAATAGTAAAAAATGAAGTCTGATGACAACAGCTAAACGCTTTCATCCAAAATACACTGGACTTCTTCAGAACGCATAATTACTGCCAAAACAGCAGGCTGAATTTAGTTGTACTTTACTTTAAGATTTTCAATTAATTAACACTTGGTGATTTAGGGTTTATATACTGCTGACTTTATTTAGTCACTCGGGCTTCGCCCTCGTGATTAAACCACACCAACCTTGGGTAAATTTTCAACATACCACACCCACATCATACGTTATTGCTATATTATACAATAACTGGCGATTAACATTCAAAAACGAGCATGCTAATTGGCCAGCCCAACCAGCGTGCCCATTCTAAATCCCACAATATATCAACTGAAAAAGGTCCGGTCACACGGACTTCTTTCTGTTGGTATAATGTTTCAATTTTATTTTTATTTCTTATAAAATTTTTAGCCCCGACTACGGACATACCAGAGAGGCAGCTTGGAGAAAATACTAGGGAAATCAGGTATGTTATTTAAAATTAAACACGCGTACCTGATATCCCTTGTATTTCTTCAATGCTGTTTCACTCCTACCCCTAAACTGCCCCAAAGTGTTTTTGTTTTTTTTTAATTAAAAAAAAGAAAAAAAAAAGAAAAAAACAAAAACGGATCAACGGAGACCTTCTTTTCTCCGTTGCTTCCATTTCAAAGCATTGATGTACTGGGTATGCGTGGGAACGCATGTCCCATACTCATATGCAGTACATCAACACAAGGAAGCAGTATACCACCAGCCACAAAAGAACAGTAATGTGCCGTTATACAAAGACATTATTTAAGAAAAGTATTTTTTTTTCTTAAATAATGTCATAGAAATTTACCCAAGGTTGGCTTTATTTAATCACTCGGGCTTCGCCCTCGTGATTAAACCATGCCAACCATGGGTAAATCTCCAATATACCACATCAATGTCGTCGGTTACTGCTATAATATTTCACAAGCAATTTGTTCTACGCTGCTGCCCAGAAGTGGATGACTGTTTTGTAAGCATTTAAATGAGTTTAAGCACAAGTTTGGGTAAGGAAAAAAAAAAAAAAAAGATGCCAACTAAACATCTACAGAAAAGCTAAAATTTGTTCTTAAAAGGATGTGGTTAATGGCATGGAAAATCCCAAAAGCACTGCAGATATTCAGAACACGTTCTATTACGAAAACAGACCATGTTTAGAACTGATTTATATCATTTAAATGTTCAGAGGTCTGACTGTAAAGCTAAAAAGGCAGGTGCAACGTTGACAAGTACACAGCTAATAAAAAATGAACACCACATGTTATTACTAGTCATTTGATATTCATGCATTAAATAGGTAAACAGGAAATGGGTTAAAGAATGAATACTCACAATGCACCAAATAACAAAGGAAATCTCAAACTTGTGAGGAAAACTAAATATTGACAGACCAAGAAAGGCAAAAACACAGGTCTCTGTAAAATAAAATGAAAATATGATTTATTATTTTAAAAAACATTATTTATTGATTCAGTCAAAGAAAATCATATTGTCATATGGCATCCTGTACAGCTTGGTAGCTGACTTATCTATACTTTTTCTGTATTAAACTACAGTAAATGTAATGACTGAAGAAGATTTTAAATTTTGAGCAGATGGAATCTCATTCTCTGTTGCATAGTGTACTTCTAAGGAACACTACATCTCCTGCAAAGCTAACAGCCTTTTAACTTACCATATATACTGTTCACATATTACACATGTACATTGTGTTCAACTGAATTTACTTCTTAAAATCCCACCTAACGTATACATCCATCTTCACAGTATAAATATACAAGTATGCATATGCGTATTTTGTCTAAGGCATGTCATAAACAATGAGCTGCATACAATACTTATCTTCCTTGTCTACTGCATAATACCTGACTAGACTTTACATACCAGTTCACACTGCTAATCTATTTTTACCTGTTTTTGCACAATGTCAATTTAAGCCTCCATTTTGTGTGCATAATTTTTTCAAAAACTTCACTCTGCCGAGTTGAAATTACATCAGTCAGCAAAACATAAGTAAATAACACTACAAAGATAAAAGCAGAGAATCTGGAAGCATGCAAATTAATCACACTATGAAACTGGGGAGAACATTTTAACTATTTACAACGTTGACTAAAGATGTCCTGTTTCCCACACTGTGGACACTTATTTTGTTACAATTTAACAACTCTGCTAGAAGCACTATGGAGTAACACACAAATGCTAATGCATTTCTCAGGCTCGATATCAAGGATATACTAACACACCTTACCTTACAGGGACAAATGTGTTAACCAAAAATTTGGGGATTTTTAATGAAAAGTGAAATATTTAGAACCTGCAAGCCTGTAGTTTGCCCCCCACACACACACACAAAACATTTGCAGTCTACTTCTGTTTCATCTAACTTGTCTGTTAATCAACAAA